>NW_015588518.1:0-295 GCF_001515605.1 Sinocyclocheilus anshuiensis | reverse complement strand
TTTATTCATCCACAGGCATCTTCCCATTCTTTTCTCCTCTTCTTATCGCTAGGAAAGCAGTGAAGACTTACATCGCTTCTCTTGTTGCCCTTTGACTGAAAATTACAACCAAAAGCCGCACAATGTGGCATCACATCAGTATTTTATTTTCCGAGTTGTGTATACCAAGATGTGTTGCAGTAAAAATAGCATCAGGTAGCGCCAGTAGCTCTCAGAGTGCAACCATTTCACGTCATCTAAATAATGGCGTCCCCCATAGTCCAAAATATGTATAAAACGATGTGGATTTTTTAAA
>NW_015588517.1:0-295 GCF_001515605.1 Sinocyclocheilus anshuiensis | reverse complement strand
TTAACAACACATCCGTGTTGATCTGCAAAAATGTCAATATTCTGCCTATGTCATTAATAATTTTGCAAAAGTTTGGGCCTATGCAAGTAATGTCAATACATTTTAATCTTCGATTTTAAGGACATTTTTGTTATTTTGTTAAGGGCAAATGTATTATTTTTGAATGATAAACCGTTTTGGTAGTGCATTGGGCTGCCGCTTCATGCATTTATAATCTGGGTCCTGAGTCAGAACCTCTGCCCTAGAGTATACTTGTGGAGTAACTGGCGTTATTTATGATGAAGGTATTGTAGAA
>NW_015588516.1:0-295 GCF_001515605.1 Sinocyclocheilus anshuiensis | reverse complement strand
AAAATGGTTCATGTTGTCCTTTTGTTCTGCTTGTGCTTGTTGCAACTGGATGGTAAGTTGGAAATGTATGTTTTATGCTTTTTAATTGAATGTTATTGCTGATTTATAGTTCAAGCTTTTCTTTATACTACAATACGATATATTTGCATTTGCTATCCATTAAAAAAGATATTCTAAAATCGAACAGGGATATTGTTGGATTTAGGTCTATCATCACAGGAAATCAAATTAAGGACAAGTTTAGTTAGCTTGTTCATATGAGCTCACCAACTCCATAAAAATGGATTCATGTGAA
>NW_015588515.1:0-295 GCF_001515605.1 Sinocyclocheilus anshuiensis | reverse complement strand
AAATAAAAATTCTGTCAATATTTACTTACTGTCCACTTTTTCCAAGCCTGTATGAGTTTGTTCTGTGGAACACAAAATAATATATTTAGAAGAATGTTGGTAGCCAAAAAACAGCTGATGGTAACCATTGACTTTAATAATGTTTTTTCCTATGGAAGTTAATAACTACCGTCAACTGTTTGGTTACCATCATCCTTATGTGCTCAACAGCCCAAACGCAACGCATAAAGGTTTGGAACAAAGAATGAGTAAATGATGAGAATTTTCTTTTGAGTGAATTATCCATTTAAGATTT
>NW_015588514.1:0-295 GCF_001515605.1 Sinocyclocheilus anshuiensis | reverse complement strand
TACTAACCGCGTCACAAGAATATGTGTTTTGCAGTAGTGTAGCTGTGAATGTCTATAAAAAAATATGCATATATAAAATAAATAACAAATGTAAAATATATACACAATACCGTTCAAAAGTTTTATTTAAAGACATTAATACTTTTGTTCAGCAAGTGTTAATTAAACTGATCAAAAGTGAGAGAAGTCACTTAATGTTAATGTATATTGTATAAAGATTTCTATTTCAAACGAATACTGTTAAAAAATAAGTTTTTATTGTATTGTTTAATCAAATAAATGCAGCCTTTGTGAA
>NW_015588513.1:0-295 GCF_001515605.1 Sinocyclocheilus anshuiensis | reverse complement strand
GAGAGTGAAAAGCTGCCGTGTGTAATTGAACAGGAGATGTTATGGTGTCTCCCGCTGCAGAGGCAAATTTCATTTCTCTCCCTAAATGTGATTACAGGGTGTCAGTGAGCAGAAGAAAAGCCTCTGCCCTTGTCTCTCACCCACACAAGATGCCTCCTATTATTCCAGTTACAGATGAGCAGCAGACAGCATTCACGCAGAGGCTAAAAGCTAACTGTATCTTTTTGGCCAACGGCACTTGCACACACACAAAAAAAAACAATAACAACAGCCAACATAATGAGGAAAAAGAATG
>NW_015588512.1:0-295 GCF_001515605.1 Sinocyclocheilus anshuiensis | reverse complement strand
TATGAGTTTAATGAAAAGCTAATAATGATTTAAATCACAAAAAAATGTTAAATTAAAATAAAGCATTTTAAAATCAATTAAAACAAAAAAAAAAATTGTATTTTTTTGTTTACCTGCATGTCATGTGATTATAACCAATGTCAGAGAACCAATGAACATACAGATGTGATATTTAATTATTAAAAACTAAATGTAACTAAAAAAATGTGAATGTCCACAAAACCTGAAGACTTTCTGAATGTATATAAGTAGCCGGCTATTTTAGAAATGAAAACTTCAAAGATGAAAAAGAGGA
>NW_015588511.1:0-295 GCF_001515605.1 Sinocyclocheilus anshuiensis | reverse complement strand
TTTCGCTGCTTTAACTGCATTTTTAAACCAACTTAATATAACCCAGTGACCTCTCTAGGACTTTAGGTTTTAAATATCTGAACATTTAAATGGGTCATATTGTCCCAATTGTTGCATTTTATTTGTTCTTGTAACAAAAACATCATAATTGAGGTTTAGATGACTATTTTGACCCTCACTCTGACTCTTAGAATTGAACAGTTTTTGCTACTGTGCCTGTAATAATTTATGTAAGTGACCACTAGTTATGTTTCCATCCACCTATTTTTATGTGCATTTTGGGATATCACATAGA
>NW_015588510.1:0-295 GCF_001515605.1 Sinocyclocheilus anshuiensis | reverse complement strand
TGAGCGCTGTAGCCCGTCTTCTCACAGGCGATGGACACCTGACCGCCCAACTCCAGAGTCATAGTCCCGTAGAGGATCCCTGAGAGAAACACAGACACAGAATGAGTGCTAATCTGCGTGAGTCAGTGGTGTTTATGAGTGTCAGTGAATGCACCTGTGTGTGTGTGTGCAAGAGTTATTTTAGATGCACATGCTATTTTATAAAACTGTCTTACAACAACGCACAAATCACGTTACTGGACAGACAGACGGAAATACACGACGCTTGCTAAGCTAGACCTTAGTCTCCAAGAGA
>NW_015588509.1:0-295 GCF_001515605.1 Sinocyclocheilus anshuiensis | reverse complement strand
CTTAATGAAAAGTCTGTAACAGAGTTTGGTTAAAATTTCTCAATGTTCGTGTAAAACACCGTTTTTACCCTGTCAAAAACAGCCGTCTACAGCAAGCGGTTTTATTGCATGTCGCTTTAAACGCAAATGAGCTCTGCTGACCCCGCCCCCCTCTCTTCCGAGCCACTCTCTGAGAGATGGTAAACTTTAGCCACATTCATCGTGAAACTTGCTAACTAGCAAGTTATTAGGAAAAGCGATTTGCAAAGAGTAATTAAAAAACCTTACACTCACTTCTTCTGGAGGTGAAGCTGGA
>NW_015588508.1:0-295 GCF_001515605.1 Sinocyclocheilus anshuiensis | reverse complement strand
GTGACCTCACTTTGATGGAGGGATTCAGGGTTGGGCTGGATATGGAGATCCAATTCGTAATGCCACGAGGGGATGGTAATTTGCCCAATACCTGAACTTTGCATTATGGATTGCAGGATCCACATATGAAGTTGGCGAAGTGGAGGTTAATGTGGCAAGCCCAAAGAACATTAATGTGGCAAGCCCAAAGGTCATTAATGTGGCAAGCCTGCCAAGCGTTCATGTGGGCCCAGTGTCGGTGCCAGCCCCCGTGCCCGCTCCTCGTAAGCGCCTTCCAGAGCTCGCTCCAGTGTCG
>NW_015588507.1:0-295 GCF_001515605.1 Sinocyclocheilus anshuiensis | reverse complement strand
GAGAGCTTACTTATGCAAATCTGATTGAGTGAGAGCATATTGCTGGAGCGCGTGCGCGGGCCGCCGACACCACAAGTTATATTTCACAGGATCGGCTGACTCCATGTTCCGGAAGAGGGGGAACGGAGGAGAGGGGGAAAGAAAGTAGGGGAAAAAGACAGGGCACCGGCCATTCCAAGATTGGAGGGCTGTTGGTTTGATGAACACCTCTTTCTCCCTCCTAGATTCCACCCTTCTCGGTTTTATAGCATCAGGGGGCAGATGGAGTGTAAATGACACAGGACCTCTGTAATTT
>NW_015588506.1:0-295 GCF_001515605.1 Sinocyclocheilus anshuiensis | reverse complement strand
CATATTTACATCATATAGTTAAGCAATATCACACGAGCAATAAGTACAATATCACACGAGTGCAAATGTGATACCGATCTTATACAACAGTTCAGTAAGTAAGACGTTAATATTGTGTTATTTTAGACACGTTGTCTGTTTTGCTCAATTTTGCCAACGAATATATAAAGACAAAGCAGAACTGCTGGTCTCAGAGCAACACACAATGGCATTTAATTTCTTAATGCACGTTTTGAACGAATTGGGTGATTCATTTGGCGCGTTGAACCATTGGCCATAGGCGCGTTGGATTTGA
>NW_015588505.1:0-295 GCF_001515605.1 Sinocyclocheilus anshuiensis | reverse complement strand
CTGCCAGCCTTGAGTTGCAATCTTACTTGCCCTGGGCAAGAGTGAACGCACCGCCGTTCTCCCCAATCAGCACCGCTCTAGCCAACTGCGTAAACACCCACCATTAAAAAAAAACAGAAAGCGGGAGAGAGACAGAGCGGGATTATGGCGTCTACTGGGTCAGATCGATAGTTGGGCAAATTAAATCTAAAGAAAAACGTATGCAACTTAAGCTTCGAAATGACTGACAACGAACAAAAAAGGTAATTTCCAAGAGCTGCATCACAGCGCATATCAAAAGCTCCCGTATCGGTTC
>NW_015588504.1:0-295 GCF_001515605.1 Sinocyclocheilus anshuiensis | reverse complement strand
TGTGTCCTGGTTGGGAAATGTGCCATTTCAAGCCCAGTCTAAAGGTTTTTTTTTTTTTCCCCAATTTAAAGTGTACATTGCTGATGTTTTCTGCAGATATGTTACATGTATGGATGGCCTATGTTTGGATTAATGCTAAGAGTTTAAGATAGTGTATTTGTATGCATTTTAGGAGGACTCTTTATTGGTGAGGCTACCATATCATGGTCCATACAGATTTAAAATTATTTTCGACGTGAGACCATAGTCTGGACTATTTTTTACTTTTCCTGGTTAGGAAGAGTCTGGTGTTTGA
>NW_015588503.1:0-295 GCF_001515605.1 Sinocyclocheilus anshuiensis | reverse complement strand
TGCAGATGACCCCTAAAGCAGCATCTGCGAATATGCAGCCAAAATCAAACCTAAAACTAACTTTACCGCGCTTGGTTCTCTATAGGAGAAAAAAAGGTTTGGTGAAACTTTGTGGGTTGTGGGCTCATCTGATTAACTGTACATAGTATTCTTTATTTATTAGATGCCGAATTTGATCATTTATTATGACTGTCTTGAGGATAAAGCAAATTAAGTGTCTTCTTCTTTATGTGAAATATGTTTAATGTTTAGTTTTGCGCGTTGCGTAACTTGCGTTCATATTCTGATTTCATCT
>NW_015588502.1:0-295 GCF_001515605.1 Sinocyclocheilus anshuiensis | reverse complement strand
GGCTGTGGAATGGTTTACCTCATTATATATGGCAGTGCCCCACTCTTAGAGAGTTTAAGCGACATTTAAAATCGTATTTTTTACTGTGGCGTTTGAGCATACAGTGCGGTGTTAGTGGTGAAACTGGTTTTTACCAATTGCCCCAATGAGTCTGAGGTTTTATTTATGTTTGTGTGTGATGATATAGTACTTGAAAGTGTTTTTTTTTTATTGTTATTCTGCATTGTTTCATGTACAGCACTGCGGTCACCATTTGTTGTATTAATATGTGCTCTATAAATAAAGTGAACATTGA
>NW_015588501.1:0-295 GCF_001515605.1 Sinocyclocheilus anshuiensis | reverse complement strand
TATATTGGATGGGAAGTACCCTTCAATGTTCCATCCATTAACTGAGAACAGGCTAGACTAATCGATTCTTGGGATTTAAGAATCGGTATCGTTCCGTAAAAATGGAAAGCCCTAGTAAATAGGATATCGCTAAGAAATTACTGCTATTTTCACTTAGTGTAAATAGCCGCTGCCATTGATTTTTGATTCAAGTTATTATTGTTTATTTTGATCATATTTAATCTTTTAAAAAAACTTATTTAATGTATTATTTTTTTTTTGCTGTAGAGCTACAATTGTAATTTGTAAATAATAC
>NW_015588500.1:0-295 GCF_001515605.1 Sinocyclocheilus anshuiensis | reverse complement strand
TAGATGCTATTTACACTTAGTGAAAATAGTGATATATTCTATTTAACATGTAAAAGTAGCAGTTATTTGCAATAGGCTAAGTGTAAATAATAATTAGATGTTATTTATACTTTATAGCCTACTGGCAGATACATACTATTTGCACCTCAGTGATGTACATTAACAGGATGCAATAATAACAGATTGTAAATGATTATATTTATTAAAATTATAAAGACTTTTATCATTATTAAACACTCGTTAGGAACTATACTTCCACTTTTAGAACATTTTCTTCATTTTTATTGAAAATAAA
>NW_015588499.1:0-295 GCF_001515605.1 Sinocyclocheilus anshuiensis | reverse complement strand
GTTGGGGCAGTTCTGATGTGAGAGGGGAGACTATTCCAAAGTTTTCATATGTATAAAATATGAATGAAACCCGTTTGGTCCGAATACCATTTTTTGAGCTTTGAAGCTTCGGTAGTAATCAACACCGAATATTCAAAGCTTCAGAGGGAGGGGGCTGAACATACTCTTCTCTCAACACGTGTCTACACCGGACGCCGCGACAAAATACAATAGAACCTATTATGCCGTCTACACTGGATGCGGCGCGCATGGTGCGACAAATTCCCGACAGTAAACTGCTGCTGCGTTCTATTTA
>NW_015588498.1:0-295 GCF_001515605.1 Sinocyclocheilus anshuiensis | reverse complement strand
ATCTCTGACTGAGGATGAAGTCTTACAGCACATTTGTGCTTGCATTCTCTTCATTTGCTTAGCAGCATTAACACAGCATTACTGTTCATTGAAGCGCTAAACTAATCTTTCTGAGCATAGAGGCTCTAACATTTCTTTGTTGTGCATAAAACTTCTAACATGTTAAGAATTGTCTTTCTGCATCGAAAATAAGATTTCATTTCATATTTAAGAAAAATAATTTCATTTGGGCAGGTTTTACTTTTAACATTGTATAAACAAACTATCTCTGACTTAGAAAGAAGCTTTTATCTGG
>NW_015588497.1:0-295 GCF_001515605.1 Sinocyclocheilus anshuiensis | reverse complement strand
GAGATCTCCAAGGAAAAGGTTGGTATGCAAACTTAATCAGTTCATCAACAGTAGTCACTTATGTGCTGTCATACCTGTTTACTACCGTGTAGACTTTATTTGGGCAGCGAGATTTATTACAAAACACGGCATGCTCTCATGCTTTATACAAAGTGCATTTTATTTGTTTCCGGTAAGAAACCAATAAAGGATCAAAACCCCAACAAAACAAACAACAGTGTAATAAAATTTTATTCCATGGGGCTATCAAAAGTTAAGTTATTAGAAGGGTTTGTTAAACTTTAATGATTTCATG
>NW_015588496.1:0-295 GCF_001515605.1 Sinocyclocheilus anshuiensis | reverse complement strand
TGGCGGAGTCTATAGCCATGCGAATATTTAACAGTGATTGGCGGTTATAAACCAGCAACAAATTACAGTCGGTGATTAGAAAGGATAAATATAAAATCATAAAATTTAAAAATGAGAAAGAAAGCAGCAGACGGCGTGCCACACACAACAGCGCCATCTTCCAGCGTTTAATAATCGCTCCGTTTTATAATTACAGTTCAGCTCCAACCCTAATTTAAACTCACCTGCCTGTAGCTTTCTAGTATCCCTCCAGACCTTGATTAACTTGTTCAGGTGTGTTTGATTAGGGTTGAAG
>NW_015588495.1:0-295 GCF_001515605.1 Sinocyclocheilus anshuiensis | reverse complement strand
TTCAGCTATGAGGAATCCCGTCCTTCTGTCTCCAACCAAAGCAGATGCGGAAAAATTTCTTAAAGATTTCCTACGCTTGGCCCCAGGGAGGATTTAACTTTTTATGTATCTTTTATGTATGCCTGTATATATGTTACAAATAGTGTATTGTTGTTTGCATAAACTGTTATCTTGTTTTTGTATGAATCAAATGTTTTGTTTACCTGTTATTAAATTATTTTTTTTATAAAATCAACAAATGTGTGTTCTTTTAGTTGAGAGTGTGGTTTATTTATTGATTATCATGTTTGGTAAT
>NW_015588494.1:0-295 GCF_001515605.1 Sinocyclocheilus anshuiensis | reverse complement strand
TCCGTTGCTAATTCCAAAACATAATTTTAGACCTAGTAACGGAGGATTGAGCCGCTGATAGCAGACTATAATGCAGCTAATAACTAAGTTATGAGAGAGGGAGAGAGAGAGAGACCGTGTGTGCATTACCTCTGAGTCTGTGCGTCTCTCAAAAGTGTTTGGCAGCAGCGTCCCTACTAATAGTGAAACTAAGTTCATTTCTCGTACAACACCCTTACCTCGCTTGTGAGAAATGTCATGTAAGTTAGCCTTTAAGTTGCTAAACTATTTTACTGATAAAATCGTCAGAGTAGCG
>NW_015588493.1:0-295 GCF_001515605.1 Sinocyclocheilus anshuiensis | reverse complement strand
GGGCTGGGCTTGCTTGTTTGTTTTTAATATAAAAAGTTCTATTTTGGGCAAATCTAAAAGCGCTTTCACACCAAAAGTGAAACGAATAAGCTTTAGGCTGAAGGAAATGTAAATTCACATCTGTACAGTCTTTCAGCTGCGCTGCTGTTCTGGATTACATGAAGAATAGGATGCAGGAGAAGAAAGTTCAACACACACAAAATAAGATTCAATTAAACACAAATGTGATGTTTATCTAAAGTCCTTTTTACTTATTAGTATGGTTGAATTGGATCACTGAAGGTCAGCAGCAAAG
>NW_015588492.1:0-295 GCF_001515605.1 Sinocyclocheilus anshuiensis | reverse complement strand
CACACGCACTCGCACACTCTCACGCACTCTCACGCATGCACGCACTCGCACACTTGCACTCTCACACTCTCACACGCGCACACACTCTCTCACACACGCACACACTCTCACACACTCAAACACACTCAAACACACACACACACTCTCTCCCTGTCACCTTCCTCTTCTGTGTGGCACATCAGCCATGGGAAATATCCTGGAAATCAAACAGCAGGATGAATATAAATACACGTATGAGACACGGCTGTGTTCAGCGGTTCCTCCAGATGTCTGCAGGTACCTGTCGGTGGAGGCG
>NW_015588491.1:0-295 GCF_001515605.1 Sinocyclocheilus anshuiensis | reverse complement strand
CACACACACACTTGTCCACTCACTTACTCTCTCTGTCACACCGGGCGACTAATCTCACCACAAATAGCTTGAATAACACCCACAGCATGGTGTTAAATTGGTAGTAAAGAGTGTGTGCGCATGTGTGTCCTTTGTGCGAGTCAATAACAGTGGATCTGGCTAATGCCAGTCCTAAATGGTGTCTCTAATTACTTGGCCTGGAGATGGCTTTTAGCTAAATCACATGCTTTCTGAAGAGCCTGTATCAACAGAGACAAGGGCCTGAACAATTACACTAGTCCTCTCCCATCGGCAG
>NW_015588490.1:0-295 GCF_001515605.1 Sinocyclocheilus anshuiensis | reverse complement strand
TCATAGGCTGACTGTTGATGTCTGTGTGTGTTTAAGTTCTGCCATGGTTCAAAGCTTTTATTTGTATCTATTGTGCTTAGGAATCTTTCACAATGATTGCAGTAGTATCAGTGGTGCAATGCAAGAGTATTAGTAATATATCACACATTTAATAAGAGATTAAACATTAGGTGAGATCAGTGAATCTGACTAGCTCATGATGGTTTTCACGTCACAAACAACAGTTTTATCTAATCATAGATTGGCTTTTCTTGCTATAAAAACTGCATTAAATAAACACAGCTAATTTAAGCAA
>NW_015588489.1:0-295 GCF_001515605.1 Sinocyclocheilus anshuiensis | reverse complement strand
ATGAAGGGGAAAAACAACAGGTTCACAAGATACATGATATGTGGGCTATGCATATTCTTAATGAACTTTGAGTGAAACCTTTTGGGGGCATTTTCCCAACACCTCCAGAAACGGAGGTGTTGGGAACCCATTTTACATTGTGGTAATGAAACCTCTGGAATTTATTGAATGCCCAGTTGGGAGAGAGCAACTGCGCTCGACTGCATTGCCAACTCGCCGTCGCGAGAGATTTTTGGCATACGTCAGAGTGACATCAGAGCAAGGCGGTCTGCCCTCAGACCAGTACCGTTTCTAG
>NW_015588488.1:0-295 GCF_001515605.1 Sinocyclocheilus anshuiensis | reverse complement strand
TGAACCGAATCATTTAAACGGTTGATTCATTCAGGAACGAATCACAGTCATGTTGCTCAGAGATGCAAAACAGCACTGTGGCTGTGTTTGGAATTATTTTTGTTGTCGGAATAGCGCAAAAACATGCCATATATGGTGTCTAAAGCGTAAGTAACTGTTGTAAAAAAATCAACATCACATTTGTAATCATGGTATATTTTGGAGGAAAAAAAACGTCACTCTTCGTGTGAAACTGATTAACTATAATCATGTAAAAATATATACATTTTCTGCCCCCATGTCTTGAATTTGTGAT
>NW_015588487.1:0-295 GCF_001515605.1 Sinocyclocheilus anshuiensis | reverse complement strand
TGCATCCGGCCGGGATTTCTAAATTGCCCAAAATGTCCGGGATTCAGCTTTTGCTTTCTACAGTCGCCATATTGTGTGTTTTTGTATTAGAGCCCTGCGTGGGACTGTTTTTCTAATCCTGTTCCCGCTTAATTTCTGACCATTACTGCCCACTCCCGCAACAAGAGTGTTCCGCTCTTGAGATTTTTGTGTCCAGTCCCGCCTGCTCCCGCAAACATTCTAATATTGCTTAGACCAGGGGTGGCGAACATCTGTCCTGGAGAGCCGCAGCCCTGCAGAGTTTTGCTTCAACCCT
>NW_015588486.1:0-295 GCF_001515605.1 Sinocyclocheilus anshuiensis | reverse complement strand
GGACAACAAACCATTCACATAAAAACGAATTCAGACAACCAAATAGTAAAACTCTACTACTCTATACTGTAGGACTATAATAGACCAAAGGTACGGTGGCCGAGAGAGCTCAACGCACTGCAAATAGAAAAAAACACCTGCAAATTAAGAAAGCAACTTTATCAATTTGCCAACACACGCAATGCAAATGCTCAAACAATCAAATAATGAAACGCACTGCAAATAAGAAAAAGCATCTGCAAATAAAAAAAAAACAACTTCATCAATTTGACAACACACGTGCTGCAAATGCTCA
>NW_015588485.1:0-295 GCF_001515605.1 Sinocyclocheilus anshuiensis | reverse complement strand
TTTACCGGTTTCAGGCCAAGCTGATCTCAGAAATTTGATCAGTAAGTATTCAACATTATTTAATGATTTTCCCACAACAACGCATGTTATAGAACATGACATTGACATTGTCTCACATGCACCTGTTAAGCAAAATGCTTACAGAGTTAATCCCGTCAAAAGGAATCTCATGAAACAGGAGACCCAGTATCTGTTAGAACATGGTTTAGCAGTTCCCAGGAGTAGTCCCTGGTGTTCGCCGTGTTTGTTAGTTCCCAAGCCCGATGGTACATCCAGATTTTGCACTGATTATAGG
>NW_015588484.1:0-294 GCF_001515605.1 Sinocyclocheilus anshuiensis | reverse complement strand
GTGTGTGTGTGTGTGTGTGTGTGTGAGTGAGTGAGTGCGTGCGTGTGAGAGAGAGTGCGTGTGAGTGCGTGTGAGTGCGTGCGTGTGAGTGCGTGTGAGTGAGTGAGTGTGCGAGTGCGTGCGAGTGTGTGTGTGTGTGAGTGAGTGTGAGAGAGAGAGTGTGTGAGAGTGTGTGAGAGTGTGTGAGAGTGCATGTGAGTGCGAGTGTGTGTGTGTACGTGTGAGTGTGTGCGTGTGTGAGAGAGAGTGCGTGTGAGTGCGTGTGTGTGTGAGAGAGTGTGTGAGAGTGCGTGT
>NW_015588483.1:0-295 GCF_001515605.1 Sinocyclocheilus anshuiensis | reverse complement strand
CTCAAACAGCAACATTACAGACTAACTAAAGTTGCAAAAGTGAAAGCATAATAGGGCCCTCTTAATATTAGACTTACATTATACCACACTCATTATCTTGTACTGTAAAAAATTATGTCACTGAAGGAAGTTTTCTTTCCCAAGTTCTTATATCCAACTAAGGTTGTCTGTTTAATTTTCAAACTGACATTAATATTATGGAGTAATTGTTGCAACCCAATTAATCAGCAGAAATGTTCATGCACTATACAGCATTACCTGTATACAGGCTCCAGTCTTGAGTTTACAGAGACTG
>NW_015588482.1:0-295 GCF_001515605.1 Sinocyclocheilus anshuiensis | reverse complement strand
ACAAATACAGTATGCAAAAGTGATAGTTTGTTTTACACACCAGTTATCGTGGGGGATAAGTTGACTCTTAACGGCATGCTTGATAGTGGGTCAATGGCTTGCACAATGAGTGAGAAGGCAGAGGCCAAACTCCTCGATGCTGGTGTGTTGGCAAAAGAGAGCGAATCCAATTTCGATGTAGTTCTGATAGGCTGTGGCGGCAGCCGAGTAAAGCCTAAATCTGCTTATGATGTTGAAATGGAAGTGTATGGCTGTAAAGTCATTGTGCCTACTCTAGTTGTACAAGGCCAACTGG
>NW_015588481.1:0-288 GCF_001515605.1 Sinocyclocheilus anshuiensis | reverse complement strand
GTGTGTGTGTGTGTGTGTGTGTGTGTGTGTGTATGTATGTGTATACACACACACACATACATACACACACAGTATACTGTATGTTTTTTCCTTTCTTTCTTTAAAATAAAGCAATTACATATCTCACAATGTATCTTCATATATATATATGAAGATACATTGTGAGATATGTAATTGCTTTATTTTAAAGAAAGAAAGGAAAAAACATACAGTATACTGTGTGTGTATGTATGTGTGTGTGTGTATACACATACATACACACACACACACACACACACACACACACAC
>NW_015588480.1:0-295 GCF_001515605.1 Sinocyclocheilus anshuiensis | reverse complement strand
CCACAAAATGAATATCGGCCATCAGCTCGTTGTTGAACATGACTGTGTTTCTGCAGAGGACAAATGAGCGAGACCCTTCACATACAGCGCTATCAATGCAACATCACGTGCTGTCTAGGTAGGCAGCATGACAGAGCAATACACAAGAGAAAGAGTGATTCACCTCTCTCTGATAGTGGGATACAAGCCTTGCCAGTTACATCCCTGAATGTTGTTGTTGTTGCTGATGTTCTGCTGCTGGTACTGTTGAACAGTGGCCAGTTTTTTGGCAGGAAACAGCTCAGCGGCCATTTTA
>NW_015588479.1:0-295 GCF_001515605.1 Sinocyclocheilus anshuiensis | reverse complement strand
ACATGATCTTCAGAAATCATTCTAATATGCTGATTTAATGCTCAATAAACATTTCTTTGTTATCAGTGTTGAAAGAAATATTTCTGTGGAAACTGCGATACATGTTTTTTAGAATTTTTGAATGAACAAAGTTTTTGGAAGAGCATTTATTTGAAATAATTTTCTGTAACAATGTAAAAGGTTTTACTGACACTTTTGATCAAATTAAAGCGTCCTTGCTAAATAAAAGTATTAATTTCTTTAAAAAACGTTTTGAACAGTAGAGTACAGTCCAAAAAACCTAATGTATACAGTA
>NW_015588478.1:0-295 GCF_001515605.1 Sinocyclocheilus anshuiensis | reverse complement strand
TTTGGGCATTAGCTGATGTTTTGTCTGTTATAAACAAATGTGGCCCACACTGTTCTTGGAAAGAACAATATGAATTTACTGCCGACATCACATAAAAAATAGTTCAAATGAACCAAAAAATTTATTACAATGATCATCAGCATCGTAAACCTTCCAAAATTGATCATATTTTCAATTAAAAAAATAAATGTATGTACATTTATAACACTATACTTTGTATTATGCATGAAATTACAAAAAAACTAGTTAACACTGCTGTGAAGGAGTTTCTAATACAGCGTCTGTGGGAGTGATG
>NW_015588477.1:0-295 GCF_001515605.1 Sinocyclocheilus anshuiensis | reverse complement strand
GTCCCCTCTTCGTCTGCTGGATATTGACAGTCTTGACAGCACGTTGATTATCAGACCCACAGGAAGCTGAGGCCTGTCGACCATCAGGTATCTGCGTGAGAGACGAGTCTCCCTTCAGAGTGATGAGACAATCGAGAGAGGGAGAATGTGCGCGGGAGAGAAAAAGAGAGGGTGGGAGGGAGGTTAAGGGTTGTCATGCCCATCATCATGACAATAAGCTGTCTGGTGTGAAAGAGACAGACAGGTCTAAGATCAGGATCAGATTAACGATCACACTGACCTCCAGCCGGGCTGC
>NW_015588476.1:0-295 GCF_001515605.1 Sinocyclocheilus anshuiensis | reverse complement strand
GACAGCTTTGTTATTCTGTTCTCAGTCAAACGCAAGCATGAGGGATTTTCCACTAGTGCTTTCAGCACTGCCTCTGGTGGTCTGGAGCAAAAGGAAATAGAACATTCAGTTTTTTTCTTTATTTCTTCTTTTTTTACAAAAATTACAGGAGCCCCTATGAGGACACAGTGATGGAAAAATATGAGGTGGGAGAAAAAAATTATTTCAATGGTTTTGCAAAACTTCTGCTCTTCCCTGAGAATTTGCGAACACATGGTAATTTTTTGTGAACAATCAAAAAACTGATGGTGGCAAT
>NW_015588475.1:0-295 GCF_001515605.1 Sinocyclocheilus anshuiensis | reverse complement strand
GTGTGATCATTTACATCTTACTAAATCCCTAGCTAGAACATCTGCCATTTTATTTGTTGAGTAAGGTTTGTATCCTTTACTATAGAATATAACTCAAGAAACAAACACCATAAGGCCTTTAGTACATCCAACCCACTGAAGTAGATGTGTGTGTCTGCAGACTGTGGGGTTTGATGGTTGTGTGGTGTTCAGTTAACAGGAGCAAACAGGGCTGTGAATGTCATTGTGTTCTTTGTTGTTTAATTTATCCTGTGTTCAAAGCCAGAGGAGGTGGCCCAGCGTTGGGTGCCATCTT
>NW_015588474.1:0-295 GCF_001515605.1 Sinocyclocheilus anshuiensis | reverse complement strand
CAGGTGTTGAATTTCAATAGTGCTGTGTGTTTGGAAAGATTTGGGTTGGATTCTCTTATCTTTTATTGAACACACACCGGGCGTCCTGACAGTAAAGAAGTGCCTCTCTCTGCAGCTCTTCTGCATGCGCTGCGCGTCACGAGCATGTTCTCCGCCTCCGGAGTCTGACGCAGGGATCTTCATTATCATCTGCCTGTCTCTCCTTCTTTCCAGGCCACTGAGGAGCTGTCCGATGTGTGAGTGTGTGAGTGTCTGTGTGAGTGTGTGTGAGAGTGTGTGTGTGTCTGTGTGTGTG
>NW_015588473.1:0-295 GCF_001515605.1 Sinocyclocheilus anshuiensis | reverse complement strand
TTTTTTTTCTTTTAACAGGTGACCCACAGCCATTTATATTCCAAGATATGATATTTATACATTGTCTATCCATCACACACGGTGTAAAACTGTGCACCTGTTGTGCTCCGATGCAACTTGCTTGTTAAGTTCCAAAAATAAATAAATAAACCTTTAACATATAAACTGGTATTATACCCACAGTCATTTCTGATAGAAAACCAATTATTTAACTTCCAACATTTTTGTGAACAATGAAACCTTGAAAAACATACAGAAAACAAAACAAATAAGGGAGAAAAAACTAAACTCAAAA
>NW_015588472.1:0-295 GCF_001515605.1 Sinocyclocheilus anshuiensis | reverse complement strand
CTATGGAGATTCTTAAATGAGCCAAACAAGTGAAATCTTTAAAACAACACCAATTTGAGGCTTCATTAAGCTTTCAGATATATCTCAAATCAGTTATATATCAAAACATAAAAAAATATATATTTTGTAAAAAAAATAAAACAAAAATGAAATTGATACTGAATTTTAATCCATACACATGCATATTTGTACAGTTTCATAAATATGTAATACATATAAAAGATAAATTGTAACATATAAATATGATAACACTCATTGGTCTCCACCCCATCACTCAAATTTAACTGTGTTAAGT
>NW_015588471.1:0-295 GCF_001515605.1 Sinocyclocheilus anshuiensis | reverse complement strand
AATGTTCCCTCCTGGTGGAATGCTCTGCCCAACTCAATCCGAGCAGAGTCCCTTGCCATCTTCAAGAAAAGGTTAAAACACATCTCTTCCATCTTTTTTGACCCTCTAACTCTAGCACTCTCTTTTCTAATTCTATTTTATCTATTTGTTTTCTTTTTTTATTTAAAAAACAATCCCTCTAGCACTTGCTTTCTCTATTCGTTTCTATTCTATCTACTTGTTTTCTTTTTATTTATGATAAAAAAGACCATCTAACACTAGCGTTCCCTATTCTTTTTCTATTCTATCTACTTGT
>NW_015588470.1:0-295 GCF_001515605.1 Sinocyclocheilus anshuiensis | reverse complement strand
ACAATATATTTTACAATGTCTGAATATCAAGACTTCAAAAACAGAAATCATCTTCATTTTGAGATCAGGATAAGAATCCTGTTTTTAGCCAAAGATTCAAAGTTATAAAAAGAGCAACACAAACTTAGTCCTCGGCCACCAAAAATCTGATCACTTTGTAACACTTAAGAAAACTGCTCTGGGAGCTGACATTGAGAAATCACTTATTAATAACACATTAAACGTGTGTTTATGTGAATATGAAGAGATGATCACACTCACCTGATACTGTCAGTGTAACTTTATCACTCATTTG
>NW_015588469.1:0-295 GCF_001515605.1 Sinocyclocheilus anshuiensis | reverse complement strand
GTACTGACCAGGCTCAACCCTGCTTAGCTTCAGTGGGCAACCAGTGGGCTGCAGGGTGATATGGCTGCTACAATACTGTACAATATGAATGACCCATTATGTCTGCTGGAGGTCCATTTCTATTGCAACTACTATTTGACATTTAGCTGATGTTTTTATGCGATGCTCACAGTACACAGATTGTGTACGTGAAGTACTCGTGTAGTTCACGGATTTAATCCTACAACCATTCAGGTCTTTAACCACTAGGCTACGCCACCCCTGAAACAGATCAGAACGGTTTGTGTAAAGCCCT
>NW_015588468.1:0-295 GCF_001515605.1 Sinocyclocheilus anshuiensis | reverse complement strand
CGAATTCCTCCCGAGGACCATCTTCGGACGACAGCTCTCTGCACTCGGCGTTCAGGCTTGCATCATAGAAAGATGATCATTGAGAGCAGAACGAATGTGTCACACGTAATAGTTCAGTTTTGTATGTAATGGAATGGAAAAGTGATTATATTTCATTTCATTTTTTAATAAAGTTAAATTAGAAAAACGTTTGGAGCAATTTTTGTTAGTTAAATGTAAGATTTTTTTTTTTTAAGTAACGACCAGCGGGAGACAGTGAATTGATCATAGCCTATATGTTTGATCAATTTAGCCT
>NW_015588467.1:0-295 GCF_001515605.1 Sinocyclocheilus anshuiensis | reverse complement strand
TCTTCTGCTCCGCCTTGGTGGTCTTCTCCACCCTGGTGGTCCTCATTTCTGCCTGTTCTGCTGGCTCCACCCTGGTGCTCTTCAGCCCCGCCTGCTCTGCCTTGGTGGACTTCAGCTCTGCTCTGGTGGGCTTCTGCTCCACCCTGGCTCCCTGCTCTGCCGGCTTCACCCTGGCTCCCTGCTCTCCTGGCTCTGCCCTGGCTCCCTGCTCCACCGGCTCTGCCTCGGTCTCCAGTTCCTCCATTACATAGACCTGGCCCTCCATCCCTCCCCCTATTCCGCCTCCGCTCCACCT
>NW_015588466.1:0-295 GCF_001515605.1 Sinocyclocheilus anshuiensis | reverse complement strand
ATATTAAAATAGAAAACAGTTATTTTAAATTGTAATAATATTTAAATGATTTCATTGCTTTATTTTGATCAAATAAATGCAGCCTTGGTGAACATAAGAAAAAATCTGAATTATTCATCTCTACATCTACCATACATTTAATCAAACCATGCTGGCTTTAACATCTGTGTGTTCTATTTTCCCTTTCTAGGATTCTCAGGCCTTAGTGAACGGATCCGTGAGATGTTCTTGAGGCTCGACTAGTGTGGACCGCTGCTCCAGTGGTCTGATTCTCCAGCTGTGCACGCGTCAATCT
>NW_015588465.1:0-295 GCF_001515605.1 Sinocyclocheilus anshuiensis | reverse complement strand
TATTAGCAGCAGTCTGCATAGCAACCAATTATTATTGCTAATATACTGTAGCAGGGGCTCAGTACTTGAGTTGCATTAAATTTCAGTGATAATGCATGAATGCGCTACAGCAATTCTAGTACTTTCATGGAGTGTAGCAGCAGTATTCATAGAATTTCAGATTGCGTTATTAGCGAAGTATTAATAGCCGTATGCATAGCAAATAAAATTATGCGTTTAGTTGCGGCAACAGTAGGTAGACCATAGTTTATATTTACATTTAGTCATTTTGCAGACACTTTTATCCAAAGCGACT
>NW_015588464.1:0-295 GCF_001515605.1 Sinocyclocheilus anshuiensis | reverse complement strand
TCACTTAATTCTATATACTCAATATTACTGTTGTGCAATTCAAAGGAAAATCTTAGGCAATGTTGGGGTGCGAGGGGCCCCAGGTCCTCACTTTTCTTAGGGCCCCCAAAATGGTAAACGTGCCCCTGTCTGTTAGAGTGAGTGTTCGTGTCTGTGTTTGAGTGTCTACATCAGGGATGGGCAACTGGCGGCCCACAATGTCTTTTAGTGCGGCCCGCGGGATCATATTTTACTCTCGGATGAGAGTAAAGTACAGGTGCGTCTCAATAAATTAGAATGTCGTGGAAAAGTTCAT
>NW_015588463.1:0-295 GCF_001515605.1 Sinocyclocheilus anshuiensis | reverse complement strand
GGACCATCAACTAACATTGAGTTGTATTTTTATTAAATAACATTAACAAAGATTAATAAATACCGTAACAAATGCATTGCTCAGTGCAATGTTAGCTAATGGAACCTTAATGTAAAGTGTTGCCATACTGAACAATAGAAGTATTCCTATTTTTGATTAGTTTAAGAAACCGTATTAAAGAGACTCGTTACAAAAAGCCTAATATAGAAAGTGTTTTATAGGCCTATATGTTAATTTGTTATTTGCAAAGTCAACATTATACCTAGATTATTTTTCACAGACAAAAATGTGCACT
>NW_015588462.1:0-295 GCF_001515605.1 Sinocyclocheilus anshuiensis | reverse complement strand
AATAATGTTCTTTTTAGCAGCATCATATGACCCCTTTAAAACTCAAGCCTTGATATTATTTGAAAGCTCTTTTACAAAACCTTCAGTAAGAGTTTTTTTTTTCTTTAGAAAGAAAAAATATATACTTTTATTCAGCGAGGACATTAAATTGACATTAAAGACATTTTTTTTTTTGTTCATTCACTTCTGTTTCGAATAAATGCTGTTTTTAAACTATTCATCAAAAAACTCTGAAAAAAAAGGAATCACCGTTTCCACAAAAATATTAAGCAGTACAACTGTTTTCAACATTGAT
>NW_015588461.1:0-295 GCF_001515605.1 Sinocyclocheilus anshuiensis | reverse complement strand
GTCCCCACAATTCACAGAAACAAACGTGTGTGTGTGTGTGTGTGCGTGTACCTTGCAGATTGGAATGCGAAAATTGACCAAGAAGCTCCTATTTGACATTATCATTTATTAAAAATATAACTAATAATAATGTTTTAAATTATAATAATAATATTAAATATTCTATCTATCTGTCTGTCTGTCTGTCGCATTACCTACGTAAATTCAAAAGTACTCAAAAATCGTTGATAGAATCCATAATCAATTCATATAACATTAATATTATTTATAATATATTTAATGTTATTTATAATAT
>NW_015588460.1:0-295 GCF_001515605.1 Sinocyclocheilus anshuiensis | reverse complement strand
CCGGTGCCATATTGGTACCGGGTTTCGGTACCCAACCCTAGCTATATATGGAGGGTCAGAAAGCTCTCGCATTTCATAAAAAATATGTTAATTTGTCTTCCGAAGATGAACCTTGCGTCTTCGCCTTGCGTGCCTTGGAACCTTGAGCCTTGCGTGTTTGGAACGACATGACCGTGAGTAACTAAATTATAGAATTTTCATTTTTGGGTGAACTATCCCTTAGGACGAGCAGTGTAAATATAATCCAATGCATTTCTTAGGAGGCTTTTCCATTGGATACTGATTGTACATGTGT
>NW_015588459.1:0-295 GCF_001515605.1 Sinocyclocheilus anshuiensis | reverse complement strand
TCAATGTGTTTTTGCAGCATTGAGCAATGTAGCCAATCACGGACATATCTGTTGATTTCTTAAATCACAGGCGTTTAAGTTAGTTTGTTAGTTACTCACCGCTGAAATCGCCGGAATTTTTGTTCTGGTATTGTGTTCAGCACGAATCATCTGATTATAACAAAGTGTTGACGTGTTGTGCAGCTTAGAGAAACCTTATTGATAATAACGTATCTTTGTGAGATCGCGATGAACTGAGATGAATGATAGCTTTTTAGTTATTATGAATGGAGCGCTCCTTATATATATATATATA
>NW_015588458.1:0-295 GCF_001515605.1 Sinocyclocheilus anshuiensis | reverse complement strand
TCCTCCGCTCAGTCGCTCGGCATTGCGCTGGCTCGTTGATCGCGGTGGGAATTGGCGCTCCATCATCGGTGGGCTCGGGCTGATGCTCCGAACCACGGGGAGATGGTGTGCTGTGCACTGGGTCGGGAGTGGATCTGTGTCTCGCCAGTGTCCACTCCACAAAGGTGGCGAAGTCCTCTCGAGGACCATCTTCGGACGACGGTGCTCTGCATGCGATGTTTAGACTGGCATCGTAGAACGCACAGAGCGTGTCGTCCGGGTAGCTGGTGGTGTTTGCTAAGAGCAGGAACAGTCT
>NW_015588457.1:0-295 GCF_001515605.1 Sinocyclocheilus anshuiensis | reverse complement strand
GTGGCCGTGCACCTCTGCCCGCCCATGGCTGTCGGAGTGCAATGCGGAGCTGAGGAGTGCAACCGACCTGGCTCTATGCGCCACAAAGACCACCGCTTAGGTGATCGGGAGATCGATGGCCAACCTTGTGGTGCTCGAGCGCCATTTATGGCTGACGTTTATGGAAATCAAGGACGGGGATAAGATCCCCTTCCTTGACGCTCCAGTCTCTCTCAAGGGTCTCTTCGGACCGGCGGTCGAAGGATTCGCCGAACGCTTCACGGAGGCACAGAAATCGTCCCAGGCTATGTGACAT
>NW_015588456.1:0-295 GCF_001515605.1 Sinocyclocheilus anshuiensis | reverse complement strand
CTCACTCTTGGTGAGAAGCAGGTGATCTCCCCTCAGGACTGATGGCCTGTTCTCTGATACGCCAGGGAGCTTTAACACAACAGATACACAAACAGACCTCCAAACCTTACATTTTCCAATGCGAATTAAAGTTTCAAGATGTGTTTTAACAAAAGACATTTCCACTCACGTTTAAGACCATTAGTCTTTTGTCATAGTCTTTGAATAAGGTGACTTGATCTTTGTTGTATCTCTTGATATCCACATGCATCTGACACTCCTCCAGATACAGCAGTAAATCAAAACGTTCTGCATA
>NW_015588455.1:0-295 GCF_001515605.1 Sinocyclocheilus anshuiensis | reverse complement strand
ACGTATTTCTGTACATTTCGAAATAAGGTGCATTAAAAGTGAATACATATTTGATTAATATTAATATTTTAATTAAAAACGTGTCTCCACGTATTATTTAATAAAATTCTAGTACATTTAATCTATTAAATAACACCAGAGTGAGCGAGTTTTTGGATATGGTAAGATTAAACATTTTAGTGAATAAACTAAAAGACTTTAAGACCTGCACAAATAAATTTAATACCATATGAGCGGGGTATGGCAATGCCTATAGTACCATATTAAATTGTAAAATTACTGTAAAAAGCATAAT
>NW_015588454.1:0-295 GCF_001515605.1 Sinocyclocheilus anshuiensis | reverse complement strand
AGATAGATAGATAGATAGACTTACTACTTTCATCTCTTTAGTAGTCTTCTTGTGGAAGAACAACAGCACACAAACCAATGTACAGTAAGCACTGGATGAACTATGAGATGTTTTGTGGTATTAATCGTTCTGTAAAACATTCTATATTTTTGATACCATTGAAATCTGCCAATTTAAGTTGTAAACTAACTCAATTCCTTACAACGAATGGCTGACCTGGGCTCTTTATTACAATCTGATTAGAGATCCTGTTCATTTTCTTGCCTCTGTGTCAATGATAAAGTTTGACCAGATA
>NW_015588453.1:0-295 GCF_001515605.1 Sinocyclocheilus anshuiensis | reverse complement strand
TGTGACAGACTAGTAATCTGCAGCGTATGCAGCAAGCACTCGTTTCTATTCCAAAAGACTTTCCATCATAGAGAAGGTGCTATTCCACCTCGTATTTATATCCTGCTTAAGTCTCTTTAGTGGAAGATCCATCTGTGTCTGAATGGACTGTAGACGTGCAGAAGCAAGTTGTGAGTGTTTGAAGTGGCCTACAATCTTTCGGCACATAGTGACCAATTCTGTCACACTTCGCTGGCTTAATATGCCTTCGTTGACAGCCAGCTGGAGGGAATGAGCCATGCAGGGCAAACTCATA
>NW_015588452.1:0-294 GCF_001515605.1 Sinocyclocheilus anshuiensis | reverse complement strand
CGACCCACTTCCGCATGAACGTGTGTTTGTGTGACATCGACATGTAATCTGTTTTCTTTGAGCCTCAAAATAGACGTGCCATTATAGAAACGAACACAGACAGATGTCACAAAATCACGCAATCGTGTAATGATCTCACAGGCCAAAGGGCAGTCAAGATGCATTGAGATAAAACAGCTGCATCAAACCCTCTGACAACATATTGTAATGACACTGATGAATTCTTTCTAATCTTGTAAAAATATTAAATATTAAAATATTAAAATGTATATATATATATATATATATATATAT
>NW_015588451.1:0-295 GCF_001515605.1 Sinocyclocheilus anshuiensis | reverse complement strand
TGCAGGTAAAGTGCTGAATGCTGATTTGAGGCATTATCTTAGTCTGCAGTTCCAAAAAGGATCAATCGACCACAAACTGCAGCAAGTGATCCGAGACAACCTGTACCTGCGCACCATTCCATGTAAGACACACACATACACACAGTCTGTTCATTTCTTATTTATATTCATATTTATTTGTTAAAATAAATGTATTTCTTTTAAATAAGTCATTTATTTATTTATTTACTTGCATATGTTTTATTTGTATGGAGCCCCGCACATGACATGCAAGAAAAAATAAATAAATCGTGCG
>NW_015588450.1:0-295 GCF_001515605.1 Sinocyclocheilus anshuiensis | reverse complement strand
TTTTTTTTGTTTTTTTTTGTGAGCTGGGTGCTAAGAGCAGGCTGTGTAGCCCGCAAGACATCTACCTCTATCTCTCTATTTATCTCTATCGCACCGCACCAGTATCATCTACACACATGCAGAAGCATAATTATGCTATGTACAACGGCCTTTGATCGCATGTACAGTTTTCTTCTTAATTCTTTATCAAATGCATTGATCGTGGTGTATGTGCGTTGATCCAGGAACCACATCTGCAGCCCAGCGATAAGGCCACGGTGGCATCTCTCTCTCGCACTCGCTCTCTCTTGCTCTC
>NW_015588449.1:0-295 GCF_001515605.1 Sinocyclocheilus anshuiensis | reverse complement strand
GTGTGTGTGTGTGTGTGAGAGTGTGAGAGTGAGTGAGTGTGTGTGTGTGAGAGAGAGTGAGTGTGTGTATGTGTTTTTGTGTGTGTGAGAGAGAGAGAGAGAGAGTCTGTCAGCCAAAAAGGCTGATTTATCACCAGTTTAGCAATTGCAAGCATGACTAGATTTTTACTAGGGCTGCATTTTAGCACAAATTTCCCGATTCGAATCGATTCTGATTCTCAAGCTTGCGATTTGATTCGATTTCTGATTTGATTCAATATCGATTATTTTGGATATATATCAGGTACAGCACATG
>NW_015588448.1:0-295 GCF_001515605.1 Sinocyclocheilus anshuiensis | reverse complement strand
ACGTTTCAAAATTGGAAAAACTACTGAAAAACTGCCATTTTCTTTAAAATAAGAAGCACCGATGAATTGTGTATTACAATACCAGTGCATTTATTAACCCAACAAACAGAACGTTCCTCTAGCGTTCTCATATGGCTGTTTTGGGAACCAAATAGCCTAATAACATTTTAGCAACATCTCTGCTGGTTCTTTTTTTCAATCCAGAAAATAACCTACCCAGAACGTTCGAGGAACCTAGAATTGTCTAGGAAGAAATAATAATGAATAGTTATAATAAATGCACAGAATTATTCAT
>NW_015588447.1:0-295 GCF_001515605.1 Sinocyclocheilus anshuiensis | reverse complement strand
AGCAGCCGAGTTTCAGCAGTATGCCACAATTCAGATTTAGGTTTGCGTTTGAGAGGCTTTAAAGGAGCAGTCACATTCATTACATTAAGCCAAGCACTGTTTAACAGACTCAGATGTTCTTCCGCATCCAAGTCCGATAACGGAGAGTCCAGGAGTAAATGAGAACAAGACTTAGCAAAGCATTGATTAAAATTTACACTGAACTGAGGAGAATAAACCCGAGACAGAGATGTCACTTTAGTAGAGACACGAGAAAGACTAGGAAGAGACATGGAAAATAAAATAGGCTTGTGAT
>NW_015588446.1:0-294 GCF_001515605.1 Sinocyclocheilus anshuiensis | reverse complement strand
TTATTTTGCGATTAATTAGATTAATTAATCGAAACATCATGTAATCAATTCGATTAAACATTTTAATCGACTGACAGCCCTAATTTATTTATTTCAGGGGCTACATTTCATATTTTATTTTATTCTATTTTATTTTTTTAACCATTAATAATTAAAATATTTTATTTTGTTTTGTTAATATTATTTCTTATTTTCCTTCTAATTAATTTATTTGGTCTTTATTAATTATTATATTATTATAATATGTGGGAGCTACAGTGGGTACGGAAAGTATTCAGACCCCCTTAAATTTTT
>NW_015588445.1:0-295 GCF_001515605.1 Sinocyclocheilus anshuiensis | reverse complement strand
CTATCGTTCTATCTATCTATCTATCTATACTTTTTGAATCAGAATCAGACTTTTGCCTATTCAACTTTGCATATGGCCTTAACTGATTGCTTAATATTTATTTATTTATTTACCTATCCTTTTTAAATCATAATCACTCAGATTAAATCTGATAGGTATTGCTTTGTGACATTTATAATTAAATTGGGTTAGAAATTAGACTCCTCTATTAATTGCGTGTGTGAGATTGATTTCTGCGGTGACTGACAGCAGTGTGTGTGTGTGTGAGTGTGTGTGTGAGTGAGTGTGTGTGTGT
>NW_015588444.1:0-295 GCF_001515605.1 Sinocyclocheilus anshuiensis | reverse complement strand
GGCCAACACTTTTTCACACCACTGTGTATATATATATATATATATCTCTCTCAACATTGAAAAATTATGTATATTAATAATTGTACAATACAAATGTTAATGTACAAAAAAATAATGTATTCACAAGCATTAATTCAATGTTCAAGTCATTAAAAAAAAATCCTGAAATTGTATTATTTATGTCAAGATATAAAATAGCAATAAATAAATATTCTGATGTTGCTTTATGGTATTTGTAGGGTTAAATTATGTTTTATGCAGACATATTTTGGGTCACCGTGAACAGCAATCTATT
>NW_015588443.1:0-295 GCF_001515605.1 Sinocyclocheilus anshuiensis | reverse complement strand
GCCACTCCCATAATATCTGTCATCACTCAAATTAATGCACGACTCATATTAACTGTATAGCATGTGTGTAAGACTCCAATACAAGTATAAAGTAATTATTTCATCACGAATAAATGTTTCAACTAGTAAACCTGGCTGTGTCTATAGGGTTAGCTATAGATGATGACTACACAACATTATAATTTTTTGTTGTATTTATCTTTTAATTATTATTATTGTAAATTACTGTCACTGGATCAGTAGTGTAGGCTACTCTTCTAATAAAGTAGCAGTGGCTGGGACAGATTTTAAGTAT
>NW_015588442.1:0-295 GCF_001515605.1 Sinocyclocheilus anshuiensis | reverse complement strand
ACATCAACATTGTCAAAATGATCTCCGTTCACATAAAAAAAAAAACAAAAAAAAAAAACTTTGAAACCCGTTTTCAAAAGTTTCCAATTTCAGGCCCCCGAAATACTGTTGTCATGTAAATGTACAGCCAAAACACATAAAAAGGTTTTCAGTTTTTAGTTGAAAATGGTGTTTTGTAAATGCCCCCATAGCCATGAAAGTGTAACTTAAGCACACTTAAGTGGTCCTTTATTTCATTAATATTATATTGTCCACCAGTAACGTTTTCTAATATACACTATATATATATATATAT
>NW_015588441.1:0-293 GCF_001515605.1 Sinocyclocheilus anshuiensis | reverse complement strand
GACCCAAATAGAGTCTGCTTGGATCAAGTGGCCTGCACTGTAATTGCAGATCTTCAACAATGGGAGCAAGGTCAGGCCTCAAACAATGGGAAGAAAACCACTCTCAATTCCATCTATATATAGTTAGCCAATTTTCCACATGATTTTCAGCCTCTGCTCTGTTCCCAAAGTGTGATTTTTTTTCTCCATTTTATAAACAGAGATGACGCTTTCCACACCATACACTCTCACCTTTCAAACCCATATTTCCTGATGATAGATAGATAGATAGATAGATAGATAGATAGATAGAT
>NW_015588440.1:0-295 GCF_001515605.1 Sinocyclocheilus anshuiensis | reverse complement strand
TACCAATCCAAGTGCACATTCGGCGTTAAGTGCTGTTAACATTAAAACTGGCAACTCCGATGGACGTAGGACAGAGCAAGTGTAAATATGTTTTCTAGTCTATATTGTCATCTTGTAATGCCGCTGTTTTAGGTATTTTTTTTTTATATAAATTATTTGTAATTGAGCAGACACTGCCTGACCGTGTCTACACCGGACGCACAGTTGTCGTGCTGCGCCCCGCTGCGCTAAAAGTCTGTCTACACTTGATGCGACAAAGCGACAGTTGCAAATCATCTGAACGTAGTGTCAGTAC
>NW_015588439.1:0-295 GCF_001515605.1 Sinocyclocheilus anshuiensis | reverse complement strand
TTATGCGTCCACATATTGAAAACGCAATTGAAAATACAATTTGCTTTTCTATTTGAAAATTGTCCGGAATATCGTTCCATACAAATGACTGTGGATATACAAACCGTAAATAAAGCAGTGCTTGCTTACCAATTTGAATATGAATCATGTCGATCACTTGGTCTTCACTTTCTTCATTCCAGATGAACAATATGAAAATTGGTATACTCAGGAAAGATGAAGATGTAAAGTTAGAAGAGTCTATTCTGTGTCCCCTCCTGACTTTGTCATTGCTTTCATCACTTCTTCTCGTGCA
>NW_015588438.1:0-295 GCF_001515605.1 Sinocyclocheilus anshuiensis | reverse complement strand
ACCTTGGAATGGCTGAAAGGAAACGAAATAGAAATTTAAATCCATCATTTAATCAGGACATCTCTGCTGACAAAATGCTACTTAGCAGTGATCACGATTACAGTCAGTGTTGTACTGAAGGAGAAGATTTGGAAATGTTGATACTGGATGAGAAGGAATTCCCAGCATTACCGGTGACCCCGAGTGAATCACCTGCAGCGAAAAAGAAAACAACTAAGTCCGTTAAGACTGCTTTTGATTCTGACATCACTGGCACGTTGTCTCGGCTTATCAACGAAAGATCTGATAGCATCGA
>NW_015588437.1:0-295 GCF_001515605.1 Sinocyclocheilus anshuiensis | reverse complement strand
GAAGGCCTTCAGGGCAGGATGAGCCTGAGAGAACAAACCCAGAAAGACAGAATTTGAGAAAACAAGGACTGAAGGAGGAGACAAAGGTTAAAGTCAGAAAAGAGTATAAATGAATGAATATAAAATGTGGGGTGACAGCAGAAGAGAAGTCAAATGGTTTTGAGATGAACAGAAAGATTAGATGATGAAACTACAGTTTAAAGTCGGCATGAAATCAAAATTGACAATTCGTATTTTTTGATGGAATACCGTAGTGTTTATTATAAATAATTTATCCGTGCAGTTCATTATTTTT
>NW_015588436.1:0-295 GCF_001515605.1 Sinocyclocheilus anshuiensis | reverse complement strand
AGTTGTGTAAATGTTAGTACAAAACGTTATTAAAATAATGTTTTTGGAATGTTCTTATAGCATGGTTAACGTTCTTGTAAAGTTGATAGGAAACGTTCTTAGAACAATGGTCTTGGAACGTCTTTAGGACGTTTTTTGTACTTGAATGTTCTTATAATGTTGATAGAAAACGTTCTTAAAACATAGTTCTTGGAACATCTTTAGGACGTTATTTGTACTTGATGCAGGGCCGAATTATCCATAGATGGGTTTGGGTGAGTGCCCTGGGGCACCAGCCAATAGGGGGGCACCAAGT
>NW_015588435.1:0-295 GCF_001515605.1 Sinocyclocheilus anshuiensis | reverse complement strand
CAGATCTAATATAAGCATGCAATTTCTTTCCCAGCTGTTTACCTTTACAGACATAACTGACTGTTTTTGTAACGTGTTTTTAACATAACCTTGTGTATTTGACAGTTTAAGAGTAATAAGACATGAAAGAGAACTTAGTTTAGTGCTCACATGCTGTGTGACAGTTGCTTTCTGTGTGCACTCAGAAAACACTATATCAGAAGTCTAAACTGATACGGCTTTAAAACACATGATTTCAGCGCGATATACATAATAATCAAAACCAAACAGATGTTTTTTGGCAGAGTATTTGAGG
>NW_015588434.1:0-295 GCF_001515605.1 Sinocyclocheilus anshuiensis | reverse complement strand
ACACACACACACACACACATACACATAATACATTTCTTTCAGACTATTTCATCCTGACGTGGAGGTAAGCTAAAGCTAATACCTCCAATTCACTCTCACTCACTCTTTAACACCTTATCTTTAATATTTTCAAGCGACCTTATATTTTGGGGCACGGCATCCCCAGGGGCCTTTTGCGGGAGCTCCACAAGGACCGCCTCTCTCAGTTCCATGTTACACACGGAGAAGTAAAAATAAATAAATTAATAAATAAATCTGGAAATAAAAACATGTGAGAATAAATAAATATAAAAAA
>NW_015588433.1:0-295 GCF_001515605.1 Sinocyclocheilus anshuiensis | reverse complement strand
TGGGTCTGAATTTATGATTGTCATGTTGTTGTGAATCTCTGCACAGTGCACACTAAACACACAGGCTGTTTGTCCTCCAGACAGAAGAGCTCGAGTTTGTTACCATGTAAATTGCAGATTTCCCCAGACCCTGATGAACAGCTCTCTTTTCTCTCCTTTAGGAACGACTCACACAAGTTTTGTAACGCAAGATTAAGAGGAGGTTGATTATTTGAGGATTTTCTCCTGCAGACAGGACACTCCTGAGTTCCCTTGGTTCTCCAGAACTGTTGAAGACACTCTTTACAGAAACTGT
>NW_015588432.1:0-295 GCF_001515605.1 Sinocyclocheilus anshuiensis | reverse complement strand
GTTGCACATTTAGTGAGATTAAGTGATGCTGTGTATTCATTGTGTTACTTGTCATGAATCCGATCTTCTGTTTGGGTGCACTCACTACAAAAAAAAAAAAAAGAAAGAAAGAAAAGTTATTTAAAAATGTAAACTGTATGTTTTTCTTGCTTAAAGATTAACTGTAACAACAGACAGAAACACATTATGGCTGCAAAAATCATATCTTTATATATCTTAAAACCTGCAGCAGTGTTAATGCCTGTTTAAATTAATTTAAAGGGGTCATATGACGTTGCTAAAAAGAACATTATGT
>NW_015588431.1:0-295 GCF_001515605.1 Sinocyclocheilus anshuiensis | reverse complement strand
AGATCCAGTTAGCATTAAGCAGAGATAACATTAAATCAAATTTTTCTTTGGCCCACACATGCAAGGATTCTGTAGGCTGTTCCTCATAATGACAGTGTCACTGTGATCGACACATTACTGTTCAAATTACAAACTTACTACTGATAAGATAACTTTCCACCAGCTAATGTGCTGAAATAATTTTTCTTCCCTTCACTTCTCAAAGATTTATACCCAACTTTTACAGACTTCAGGCTTTTTGCTCAGATTCATAATTTATAATTTGCTATGCAATCCACATTTTAATTAGCATCCT
>NW_015588430.1:0-295 GCF_001515605.1 Sinocyclocheilus anshuiensis | reverse complement strand
TATATATATATTTATATATATAAAAAGGGGTGGGGGGAGGAGGTGTGAAGGGAGAGAGGTAATTGGGTATTGTTAGGGACTGGGGAGTGGGAGGTTTGCGCAGCGGTGGTCCCCCGGCAGCCGGGCCAGGGGAGGGTGGGAGTACAGGCTGGGACCGGGCCACGTGGGCGGGGCCTGGTGCTCTATGGAATGTCAGCTCATCATATCGTTGCTGTTTACCCCGTATGTGGAATTCTTCATGGAGTCATTGACTTCTCTTCTAAATACTGAAAGATTCTGTGTAAACCTGCGAAAA
>NW_015588429.1:0-295 GCF_001515605.1 Sinocyclocheilus anshuiensis | reverse complement strand
TTTAATATATGAGACACATGTTTTCGAAAATAATGGCTACTAAAAATAGAAAATCTAATGAATTGTGTTTTTACCTTCTGCTTGTATAGTTCCTCTCTCAGGCGGTCTTCTGTTACTGTTATTTCAGAGACCTCAGTCGGTTTTGGAAGACGAACTTTTTGATATTCCGTATTAAGGACATGGTTTGATCTACATGTTTTTGGACCTATCCATGGTGCCCAAAAGTTAAAACTTGGTGGGACTGTAAATGGATTTTTTTGTTGACCTTTGAAAATATCACATCAAATAACAACAA
>NW_015588428.1:0-295 GCF_001515605.1 Sinocyclocheilus anshuiensis | reverse complement strand
TTTGTCTGCAAAGTCAGTTGTAAAAATAAAAATAAATGAAAATAAAAGAATCATTCCAGAAAATGTCATGCCGACTTTAAACAAGCATTAAACCAGCATCCCAAACAATCACAACAGCCTTAAAACACAATGTGAAGATGTGTGAGCCTCACAGTAAACACATTCACAAAAGTTTCTGTTTAATATAATATTCGGTCTCAGCTGCATCATATGAAAACTGTCAGCTGAAGATACCATTAGATCAGAAATACTCATCTGAAGAGAGTAAAGCAGCACAGAGAACCAGAAACCACAC
>NW_015588427.1:0-295 GCF_001515605.1 Sinocyclocheilus anshuiensis | reverse complement strand
TAAATATAACAAATAATAATGTGTCTGATTTGTCCATCTGTTACACATCCTGTTTTTATAATCACTGTCAACATGAACATGCATATGTATATATCTATTCTAAAAAAATATTTATAATAAAGGACACTTGTTTTGACATTTTTAATTGTGTCTCATAAGATCTAATACTTTTTGGGGCCACTGTATATCTTGTAATTATGCATCCTGTTGTTTAACATCACACAGAGACACTGAAGCGTTGTACAGCACTAATCCAGCATAGAGGGGTTCAGTGAATGTGGTGTTGAATGTGTGT
>NW_015588426.1:0-295 GCF_001515605.1 Sinocyclocheilus anshuiensis | reverse complement strand
TTGGATACTTGTCTCCCTCAAGTTCCCGCTGTGCTTCATAGAACGACTTCAGAAAGTCTATTAAAAAGCCCAGTGTGTCTGGTGCTATTTTTTCAATGCGCGCACTCTCCCCTCGTGCCTCCAGCTTTTCATGGAACTCATGATAAATGGCCTGTATAGAAGTCAGTGTGAGGTACACCGTACTGAACCGAGTGTATCCCATTTGCAGCAATGTTGTTGACCATTGCGCAGCCAACCCCGACTGTTTAATGTACCTGACTAATGATTTAGCAGCAGAAATGGTATCTCCTATGTC
>NW_015588425.1:0-295 GCF_001515605.1 Sinocyclocheilus anshuiensis | reverse complement strand
CACTTCCTGTTGCCAGCAGGTGGCGCTATGACTATAACTGAAAATGGGCATGGGCATGTGTTCAGGACAGGACTCTTATCAGATGTGTGAAGTTTGGGGCAGATTGGACATCGAATGTCTGAGTTACAGCAACGTCCTGCTTCATTGCATTAATAGCATGCTTTAACATTTAGCTAAGTGTTGCTAGCATGCTCTACCATGTTTCTAGCATGTTGCATGTTAAGTTTGGGGCAGATTGGACACTGCATGACTGAGTTACAGCAACTTCCTGTTTCATTGCATTAATAGCATGCTT
>NW_015588424.1:0-294 GCF_001515605.1 Sinocyclocheilus anshuiensis | reverse complement strand
GGAATAATCGACAATTATGATTTCTGTCATAATCGTGCAGCCCTACTAGTGAATATTTCTTAGAAAGTCAGCCAATTTCTGTATAGACAAATACTTCAAAACTACAAAGTAGCTACTGAATGTAAAGAAATTAATACTTTTATTTAGCAAGGATGTAGTAAATTGGTCAAAATTGACAGTAAAGACATTTACATTGTTGCAGTCTTTTGAACATTCTATTCATCAAAGAATTATGGAAAAAATGTATCACAGCATATTCGAATGATTTCTGAAGGATCATGTGACACTGAAGAC
>NW_015588423.1:0-295 GCF_001515605.1 Sinocyclocheilus anshuiensis | reverse complement strand
AGGGTGTTGTGTACCGTTGTTAGGGTGTGTTGTACAGTTGTTAGGATGTTGTGTACCGTTGTTAGGGTGTTATGTGTGTGTGGTTGCTAGGGCATTGTTGTTAGGGTGTTATGTGCTGTTGTTGGTGTGTTGTGTGCAGTTGTTAGGGTGTTGTTTGTTAGGGTGTGTTGTACCGTTGTTAGGGTGTGTTGTGTGCAGTTGTTAGGGTGTTGTGTACCGTTGTTAGGGTGTTGTGTACAGTTGTTAGGGTGTGTTGTGTACCGTTGTTAGGGTGTGTTGTACAGTTGTTAGGGTG
>NW_015588422.1:0-295 GCF_001515605.1 Sinocyclocheilus anshuiensis | reverse complement strand
TTTTGCATTACCATCGGCTTTGTGTGGCTAGCCGCGCTCTCTCCCTGGTCCCAGACCTAATCCTTGCCTCAGGCTGCGAGGTTGAAGACTTGTCGCCCTGGGTTGGAGTGTAACACCACGTGCATGAATACATCTCTAGCTTGACGCTCCTCTCTGCTCCCCTATTAACCAGCACTCATTATGCAATGGCACCCGGACAGCAAGCAGGTTTGCGGACATTTGGGAAGGTTTTTGGGAGGAGATCTGACACTACAGTTTCTAGGCAAGGACAAAAGAGTGAAGGCAAATATCTTGT
>NW_015588421.1:0-295 GCF_001515605.1 Sinocyclocheilus anshuiensis | reverse complement strand
TTCGTCACATCCTGCACGCTTTTCGAGAATTTGTTGAGAGTGCCCTTTGAGGTCTCAACGGGCTCTCTGCCGATTTCAACTTGGGAAAGCAGCATCCGATCAAAGTGAGTTGGGCATCAGCGCGTCAGGCACGCTCTCCCAAGAAGATCAGTGCCTCCCTTTTGCACGTGCGGTTTGGCGTTTTGATTTTATGATGTTTTTTATGATTTTGACTTCACTCTGGCCTGAGAGTTACCGATCGCTTAGAGAGGGGGGGGCCAGAAACAGTTGGAGTTGACCTTTGACAACTCCGTCT
>NW_015588420.1:0-295 GCF_001515605.1 Sinocyclocheilus anshuiensis | reverse complement strand
CAGAGTTTCGTTTGACTTGACTGCTCAAGTGACGAGCCGCGCAGCACCGACACACACCAACTCCCATCGACCAATTACCATCTGACAATTAGAGAGAGTGAGAGACCAGAGATAGACTGAAAGAGCATCAAAGAGTTCGGCTAATGCTGGCCGGCAAAACTCAAGAAAAGACCCCATTACTGCCTCTGAAAGAACTGCACAGGATGAAAAGAGACCCAAATTAGAGGCCTTGTCAAATAATGACATTCTTAAGCACAAAAACAGACATGAACTCACAGAGTGCCATTTACGAGAG
>NW_015588419.1:0-295 GCF_001515605.1 Sinocyclocheilus anshuiensis | reverse complement strand
TCATCATATTGTGTTCTAGATTGCTGAAAGTCTATATATAGATCATGTAAGAACTTTTTAAAGAATATTACGTATGCAAGATAAAAAACTTAACTGAGGACAACAAAGCATAAAAAGACTCTCATCAAATCTCATTAGGTTTCATTTCTGATGGCATTTTGCAAACAAATAAATAAATAAATAACTCAAACAGTTTGGCTTTTAAAGATGAGCATTATATACAATAAAGTAAAATTCATAGTAAATAAATAAAAAGTTAAAGGGGTCATATGATGTTGCTAAAAATAACATTATT
>NW_015588418.1:0-295 GCF_001515605.1 Sinocyclocheilus anshuiensis | reverse complement strand
AAAATGTGCAAGCACTTAGTGCACAGGAAGTGCAACTTAGAGGTTTTGTGTGTGTGTGCATGTGTGTGTGTGTGTGTGTGCTGTGATTCATTAGGTCAGAAATGGCACCGTTCATCTACGTTCATTGCCTATGTCATCAGAATGATAAATGTTTGGTAAATGTGTTAAGTGCACTCAATATACACAACATGCCCAGAACTGCTGTGCAAATATGTCACATCTCAGGAACAGAATGAATGTGCTCTGAGTAAGTATACACAGCATACAGCACATCTCTAAGCTTTAAAAGGTACTT
>NW_015588417.1:0-295 GCF_001515605.1 Sinocyclocheilus anshuiensis | reverse complement strand
GGGGGCTGGAGCCGACACTGGAGCGGACTGAGGGGCTGGAGCCGATACTGGAGCGAACTCGGGGGCTGGAGCCGACGCTGGAGCGGACTCAGGGGCTGGTGTGGATCTGTGTGTGGCCCAGACACACATACATGTTAGAGCCATTATGGACAGTGTGATGCTCTCTGGGTTGGGCTCTGGGTTTTCCCTTCCTGGAATTGACTTAGGAATTTGCTTTTTTACTAAATTTACTAAATGTCTCCTCAGTGCCATCACAAACCCCTACTGGCAACTCCTAACCACTTCAGAGACCTCT
>NW_015588416.1:0-295 GCF_001515605.1 Sinocyclocheilus anshuiensis | reverse complement strand
AGTAAATGCTTTTGTGTTTAATTATTTTGCAGGGAGGAAGAAATCACAGCACAGAGAGGAAATAGTGATGATTCCAATATTTTATTTTATTTATTTATTTTTTGAATCTCTCAACATTTTACAACAGTATCCAGGTCGTGAAGACAAGAAAAAAAGAAACAAAATCACAATGTCAGTTGCAATCGCTACCTGTACTCTCCTCTATCTGCTTTGTCACTTGCAACACTTCGTGTGTGTTGCCAATGGAGATGAGATGCTGTGGTGGTTCTCTTTCATAGGTTCACTTATGCTGTGA
>NW_015588415.1:0-295 GCF_001515605.1 Sinocyclocheilus anshuiensis | reverse complement strand
CCACAAATAAATAAATTAGTGCTGTCAATCGGTTAAAAAATTAACGAATTAATTGCATGTTTTTTTTCTGAAATTAATCGCGATTAATCCCACCTAACATTAACATTTTTAAATACTTTTATATTGTAATATTTCCCATTTAATCTTCAAATTAATGTAGAAACAACATGAAGACAGTATATTTGCAATATTTGTTTAATGACTGAAGGCAAGTATCACTGATAACAAAACTACTGATGCCTCTATAAAATTATTTTTTCCTTAATATTTAATCCAGCTTTCTGTCTGTGGAGCG
>NW_015588414.1:0-295 GCF_001515605.1 Sinocyclocheilus anshuiensis | reverse complement strand
TCGGACTGTCGGAAGACAGCTGTTTACAATAAATGCTACACCTTTGACTTCACAGATTAGTTTCAAACTGTGGGGGAAAAAAAACTCTGTGTGAGTGTTATCAAGTCTAAACCAATGTAACTTTCCATTACAGAGGTCCTTGAGAAGTCTGTCCTGTTATTTCATGGTCAGCTTGTGTGTGTGGCAGAATCCTTCAGGCACATCAACAGTGCCACCACATTACAACTGGTGGTTGAGTCTCCCCCAGGGTGGCGCTGTGGGTGGCTAGCCACCCCTGTGTGTGTGTGTGTGTGTG
>NW_015588413.1:0-295 GCF_001515605.1 Sinocyclocheilus anshuiensis | reverse complement strand
GTTTTATGTAGACAGTGTTTTATTGCACAATGATTTAACAGAGGATACCATAACCTATATTTACAAACATGCAAACATGGGCTGTACAAGACAAGATTTTAATGCTAAACAAAGCAAAAAATAAATAAAAACACTGGTACACTGGTAAAGCAGTTAGCCTTTGATCAGGAATGAGTGCTGAGGTATTATCGCTGTAGTTACCCTTCTGGGTCTGTCTTGTATGTTGTGTATTGATGTTTTTTTTTTTTTTTATTCTTTTAATTGAACTTACTGTACAGCACTTTGGTCAACTTAG
>NW_015588412.1:0-295 GCF_001515605.1 Sinocyclocheilus anshuiensis | reverse complement strand
TGTGTGTGTGTGTGTGTGTCTGTGTAGAGGTGTGTGTGAGTGTGTTTGTGTGTGTCTGTGTAGAGGTGTGTGTGTGTGTGTGTCTGTAGAGGTGTGTGTGTATCTGCATTGTTCCAAACAATATTGTCACACTGTCGGTGTTTTCCTGGAATATCAAATGGGGTGAAGAGGTCAAACGCAGAGGGGTGTGTGTGTGTCTATTTCTGGATTTTGATGTTTCCATGGAGATGATTGACAGGGTCAGAGTGGCAGCTCCGACATCCCATAATTCCAGCCCACCTGCCTCTCTCACTCT
>NW_015588411.1:0-295 GCF_001515605.1 Sinocyclocheilus anshuiensis | reverse complement strand
TTTTTTCAGTTTTAGTAATTTTGTTATGTGCTTATAACATTGTATTAGTTTTTGTTTTTATTTCCATTTAGCTTTAATTTACTTTTAATTCAGTTTTTAGTAATTTTATGTGCTTTTCATTTTTATTAGTTTTTTATTTATTTTAGCTTTAATTTTTATTTATTTTTTTTTATTTTATTTTTTTTTTTAGTAATTTCGTTATGTGCTTATGTCATTTTTATTAGTTATTTTTTTAATATTTGGATTTAGCTTTATTTTTTCAGTTTTAGTAATTTTGTTATGTGCTTATAACATT
>NW_015588410.1:0-295 GCF_001515605.1 Sinocyclocheilus anshuiensis | reverse complement strand
TCATTGCATTAGAAACAAAATATCAAGCCAAGTGGCTTCTGCAAACAAGTAATACTTGACCTTTTCTCAGAACTAACTTCATTTTTCTTAGATATTTTTGCAATTACTTTTAATCAGCTGGTTCCAAGGTGATTTTGTAGTGGATATATCAAGCAAAATGGCAGATTTCAAATATTTACTAGGTACCTTTTTAGGACCGAGTATCATTGCAGAATTCCTGATTCACTTTTAATTCACAAGCTGTCAACTATATTTTAATTAGTGCTGTCAATCGATTAAAAAAAATTAACTAATT
>NW_015588409.1:0-295 GCF_001515605.1 Sinocyclocheilus anshuiensis | reverse complement strand
GTACATTTTCCTGGCATGTTTGCCTTAGTTAACAAGTACAGCCTGATGACTGCCTTTGACTTCAGTGATGAGCGGGAAGGGAATAAAATGGCACTGAAAAATAGCCTAACCATAACAATAGGCAAATGTTTGAAAAAACGCGATAAAAAAAAAAATGGTACAGAAAAATTACATTTTGATGAACGGAAACTAAAATTTAAAGCGACAAACAAAAATCCCTGATATTGCATGACTTGGACAAAAAATAAAAAAAATTCCCTGACTTTCAATGTCTGGAATAGACCTTTTTAAAATT
>NW_015588408.1:0-295 GCF_001515605.1 Sinocyclocheilus anshuiensis | reverse complement strand
TTGCCCCAACTCGCTGTGGCCAGCCTTACACACGCTCCGCCTATGCACCCTGTCAGGAAAACTTTAAGAGACGCCCCTCCATTATTTCTGGATTGATGTCTGGAAGAAAGTCTTTTCTTAACATATTTTACCTTATTTAACATACTTAACATGTTTTCATTCCTTATTTTATTACTCTTTAATTAAAAATAACCGAACCATGAAAAAAAAAAAGAATATTAAAAAAATAAAAAAATACTGCAATGCTAATACCTTAAAGGGTTAGTTCACCCCAAAATGAAAATTAGGCTGCGTT
>NW_015588407.1:0-295 GCF_001515605.1 Sinocyclocheilus anshuiensis | reverse complement strand
TCCTGCTGCCGACTGTGTGCTTAATATTAATCAAACAACAAAAGATAAAGACTAAATCGCTCACTGCTCTTGACTGAAGGACTTTTTAGCTTTAATAAGAAACAAAGAAAGTCTAATTATTACAGTCAAGACTATGCTGCTTTATTTTACATTTGATTTGTGTCATCGGCGCGGATCTAATCTCACAAGCGCGGCGCTGATCAGTTAAAAATACTTAATGTACGCACACAAAAACGGTTATAACGACATGACATTCACAAAGGAGTCTGGAGTGATGCACGTATTTAGGTAGATT
>NW_015588406.1:0-295 GCF_001515605.1 Sinocyclocheilus anshuiensis | reverse complement strand
GCGAGATATAAATTCAGTTTTGCAAGTTTATAAACTCAGTTCGAATTATGTCGAACTGTAAGATAAACTCACAATTACAAGAAAAAAAGTCACATTTGTGATATAAAAAGTTATTACATTTTTAAAATTACATTTTTATTTTTTATTCTGTGGCGAAAACAAAAAACAGAATTGCAAGATATAAACTTAGAATTCTTAGTTTACTTAGAACAAAATAGAGTTCAAAATTCTGGTAATGGTTTTCAAGTCCATTAATAACCGCGCTCCATCTTATCTTGCAGACCTCCTTGTAAGA
>NW_015588405.1:0-295 GCF_001515605.1 Sinocyclocheilus anshuiensis | reverse complement strand
GACTGGTTCACACAAGTCTGATACTTCTGGGCAAATGAGGTTAGGACAGGTTTCAAGCCATTTCTCTTTTTTTTCATAAAAAAGGAGGGGGAAAACCCATGGGCCTGGATGGGTATTCCAGCCAGCGTATTCTTTCTTTCCCCTAACTTTTGTTGTCTCCCCCTCTTCGTTTTCCTCACAGAGCTCTGTGTTGTTTTATGTACACGTCCCTGGCCGTTTCTTCTTCCATGTGGATTATTTGTCTTTTGCATCTTATCTCTTTGTTTCTTCCCTTGCACTCTTTCTATTTTCTCTC
>NW_015588404.1:0-295 GCF_001515605.1 Sinocyclocheilus anshuiensis | reverse complement strand
TGAATAAAATATGCATTCTGCTAAAATATTTGTTGTTGGACATTACATGTGACGCATGTAAAATTTTAATCCTACATATTTGTGTATTTTTATCGTAGCAGTAAATGTAAATCAAATGTAAGCTGGCTAATACAGCCCTACAATCTCAAATGAGTTAAATTTGTGTTCCTCTTATCGGTTAAAATGTAGTCTGATTTCTGTTATTTATTTTCATTTTTAATTCAGTGGATTTAACTTTTAATTTAGTGTGTTTAATGCTTTAAAGAGCAATTTTAGATTGTAATGTTTTAATGTT
>NW_015588403.1:0-293 GCF_001515605.1 Sinocyclocheilus anshuiensis | reverse complement strand
GGTGAGTTGACCCTGAGGGGCTTAAAAGAGAAAAATAAGAGGCTCCGGGTAAAGGTAGAGAAAATGGTGGAAGGGTGTTTGTATATATGTGTTCATGTGATTGAATCTAGGGCTCTTATTGGCTGTCATCAGGCATGAAGGAGCCAGCTGTCATTGTCATGAAATCTCTGATGCTCAGAGCTTGACGACAGGAATGGGTGGAAAGGGATGCCTGGCCGGGGCGTTTTGACTGAAGCTGGGAGGAAGGCATCTATCTATCTATCTATCTATCTATCTATAAATTAGATATTTAT
>NW_015588402.1:0-295 GCF_001515605.1 Sinocyclocheilus anshuiensis | reverse complement strand
TAAAAACCATTACGCCTATGGAGAGTCCCTACAATTCACAAAAACCAAACATGTGTGTGTGTGTTTGTGTATGTATGTGTGTGTGTGTGCGTGTACCTACTTAACCATATTTTGTGGACAAATTTGTACCTGGAAGTGAGCTAATTTTAGCAATACCTCCTTTTGGGGGACATCCTCATTTCTAAAAATGGTATAAAAATAAAGACTATTATAATTGTTGTTATTTCTGTTAGGGCGCGGGTTAGGGATTGGTTAAAGCAATAAGCCCCAAGAAGCCGTGGTTTACAGTGAATTT
>NW_015588401.1:0-295 GCF_001515605.1 Sinocyclocheilus anshuiensis | reverse complement strand
AGGATGACATAATTGGTTTTAAAGGGTTAGTTCACCCCAAAAATGAAAATGATGTCATTAATTACTCATCCTCATGTCGTTCCACATCGTAAGATCTTCGTTCATCTTCAGATCAAACGTCTTCCAGAAGCTCAAACGTGCTGCGTAACCAATGAAGTTAATTCTTGTGGTTTATGTGGTGCGTTTGAGCTTCTGGAAGAGGTTTGTTCTTGTGTGTTATTCAGGTTTGTTTGAGCTTCTGCTTATGTTTGCTGATCAATGTTTACATGCGAGTAAAAGCCTAAATGAAATCTAT
>NW_015588400.1:0-295 GCF_001515605.1 Sinocyclocheilus anshuiensis | reverse complement strand
GCTTATTCCATAACTGTTTTATTTCCTATTTGGGTTTATGTATATATTTTATTTTTTAAGATTAACTGTTAGATGCCAGTGTTTTCTGTCATAGCTGTGCAAAGATTTGATTTCAAAAACACTATCATAGCTATTAAACCATTTATTTAAAATCTGTATTAACCTCAGAATGATCTCAAAGTGAAAAGAGCTGCTAAAGTCTGATTTTGTGGTGGCTGTGCATTAAATTAAATTATTATAATCTGAATTCAAGTGATGACGGATTGTGAAAGTCTGACAGTAATCAGTGTTGAGT
>NW_015588399.1:0-288 GCF_001515605.1 Sinocyclocheilus anshuiensis | reverse complement strand
TGTGTGTGTGTGTGTGTGTGTGTGTGTGTGTGTCTGTGTGATCAGCAGTGTCGTACTGTAAAGATCCAGCTAGCTGATGTGAGTTTCTCGATGGAGTTTCGTCTCACTATTAATTCTCGCGCTTCAGACCTGATGTCACAGTTTTATAAAGAACTACACACCTCTGACAACAGCAGAGGACTCCTGAAACGGTATGAACACACACACACATATACACTCTCTCTCACACACTCACACACACAGACACACACACGCGCACACAGACACACACACACACACACACACACA
>NW_015588398.1:0-295 GCF_001515605.1 Sinocyclocheilus anshuiensis | reverse complement strand
CCTTTTTGGGTTGTGCATCTCATTTGCATACATTTGTTTCCAGCCGAGGAGGCCTTCAGCTCATTAAGGCGTTCTTTTACAATCTCCCAGAATCCTGCTGCTCCCAGCCACTACCTGCTGCGGAACGAGGACACTGCTAGGCGCAGGAGAAAAAAAAAAAGAAAGAATGAAAAGAAAAGAAAAAGGAGAGGGGAAGAAAGCAGAAGGGAGGGGGGAAAGGCAACACGTTCTTCAGTCCAAAACAAAAGCCGAGGGCTGGTATAAAGGAATCCACTGTGTGTGTTTGTGCCTTGTT
>NW_015588397.1:0-291 GCF_001515605.1 Sinocyclocheilus anshuiensis | reverse complement strand
TGTGTGTGTGTGTGTGTGTGTGTGTGTGTGTCAGGCCAACAAGCAGAGGTTTCTGAAGACCTTCATCCGTGACCTGAGGAAGAATGATAAAGCCTCAGAGACGAAGATCCTCAACATGATGAATGAGGTCAACAAAATCTCACGAGTCAAAATCAAGAGATCCGCTGGTGAGAATCACTGCAGAAACACCACAGAACCACTATGTAAAGTCTCTTTTGCTCATGAAGGATGATTTATTTGATCAAAAATACAGTAAAACAGTGAAATATTATTAGAATGTAAAACAGCTGT
>NW_015588396.1:0-295 GCF_001515605.1 Sinocyclocheilus anshuiensis | reverse complement strand
ATTATTCTTTTGGTTATTAGACTTTCACTGTATGAACAAAAAATAATTTTTTTTGTTGTTAAGATGTTTCTCAAAATATCTTCTTTTATGTTCCATAATTTGTTAGGTTATAATGTAAGCCCGTTTCTATGGAAGCCCGTTTCCACCACTGAATAAAAAATTAAAAAAGGTAATTGCGACTTTTTATCTCACAATTATGAAATTTTTTCTCGCACTTCCGACTTTTCTTCTCATAATTGCATGATATAAACACAATTGCAAGTTATAAAGTCAGAATTGCGAGATATAAACTCTC
>NW_015588395.1:0-295 GCF_001515605.1 Sinocyclocheilus anshuiensis | reverse complement strand
CTTCACAGACTTTCTCCATGGCAACTTCATGAACACCTGTAATTAGAGGTGCAAATAGTCATTCACCAAAAAATATAATGCATGCTGTTATTTAAAAACAAAGAATAAATTATATAAATGTTATATAATTATACTACATACTGTATTATACTATATTTTTAAGGTATGAAAACTGGCAGGTCCCAATAACAGCAGGCTCAGGTAAAAAGCCAGAAGAAAGAATAATTTAAGTGTCTAGAAAACACTCAGGGCTGTTGATGCATAAATGAGAGTGTGCATATGCACGTATGTATTT
>NW_015588394.1:0-295 GCF_001515605.1 Sinocyclocheilus anshuiensis | reverse complement strand
CGCTCACAAAAAGATAAAATATTTTTATCTTTGGCGGCGCCTGCCGCGAAGCGCCGTTGCCCGTGGAAGCGGCAGGATTTTGGGTGCAGGAGAACCGCTTGCGCTCCGCCTCACCAGCGAAACCGCTCGCGTTTTGCCACTTTCTGCATGTCTCCCACTGAGAATGAACTAGACATTTGCGACTGCCGCGTACCGTGTGAAAGGGCCTTTAGTCATGAGATGATTCACAAGCGTGCAAAGTTGCACTTAGAAACTGCGGCGCTTTCAGCGGTGAGTGAATTCTGACAAAACGTTT
>NW_015588393.1:0-295 GCF_001515605.1 Sinocyclocheilus anshuiensis | reverse complement strand
GTTTGAGGTGCTGCTGGCAGCTAATGAGAGATGGAGGGTAGTTGTGGTGAATGGGTGAAGCACACTGCCTTTGCGTATGTAATTAGCGGCATGTGAAAAAACATTGTCCTAATCTCATCTAGATTTTATGTTTATTAAGCTAAAAGAGCTAGTGGAAGCATGTTTGGGAGTAGCTAGCTAAAATTAGACATGCTGCTTTGTTTAGTAGTGTAGCTGTTTTCCAAGTACCGTAGCTCCCTGTTGAAAAAACCAGCATATGCTGGTTAGGTATGTTTAGACGCTGGGATGCTGGTTT
>NW_015588392.1:0-295 GCF_001515605.1 Sinocyclocheilus anshuiensis | reverse complement strand
TTAACATTTTTTTTTTTTTTTGGAAAACTACAATTCTTTTTTTCAGGATTATTAGAATATAAAGTTTAAAAGAACAGCATTTATTTAAAATAAAAATCTTTTGTACAATCATAAATGTCTTTATCACTTTGGATCAATTTATTGTGTCCTTGCTGAATGAAAGTATTAACTTCTTATTACATAAACTGCTTGACTTTTACCGTACATTTCCACAATATGGACATCAACTTGAGATAGTCACCACTGATAAGCAATTACTAAATATAATGTAGAAACTTAAATTTTCTGTAAAGCT
>NW_015588391.1:0-295 GCF_001515605.1 Sinocyclocheilus anshuiensis | reverse complement strand
TTGTGCCGATGATTTTAGGAGGCCGACTAGGAGCTGAGAAAAACAATACAATCAGATCAGAAACAGTAACATAAATGCCAATTATTTATTTTTAACATCACGTTTACTCTTTTTTTTCCCTCACACAGTAAAAATGTGTCCTAAAAATGTGTTTGGACTCCTATGAGACTTACGTGCTTTCTTGGTGTAGATTTTGTGGCGCTGGCTGGCGGGTCCGTAGCCGGCGCCGTTATACGCCCGTACCTCGATGAGGTAATGTGAGTTGGGCTTCATGTTGTCCAGACGCGTGTGGTTT
>NW_015588390.1:0-295 GCF_001515605.1 Sinocyclocheilus anshuiensis | reverse complement strand
TATAAAGGACTCTCAGACTTGGATGGCGAAGAGCTTACACGGGAACTAAAGGACTTGCCATCGAGGACCATGACTCTGCTTGAGCTGCTGATGTTTATTCATGAAAGGAGCTCTCAGAAATATGAGGAGAATGACTGCAGCATCCACATGCATACTGGGAGACTGCATCAGCTTGCTCACATGTTGGCTCTGGCTCAAGATGTCACACCACACGACTGAACAGATGCTGAAACGGTTTGATCCGGCTCCTCTGAGAAAGATTGGGCCCTTTTTGGACATGGTTAAGGTGCTGTTT
>NW_015588389.1:0-295 GCF_001515605.1 Sinocyclocheilus anshuiensis | reverse complement strand
TACTGCACACTTCAAACCTATTTCTTAAGCTGATGCATTGTAAAAAATGAATGTACTCAGTAAACACTTTACAGTATACCATAATAATTACTACAGTTATTGTTAGTTATTGTTCCTCTTGTAAAACAATAAATAAAATAGATCTAAAAATTAAAATAAGATCTCCTTCAAACAGTATAAGAAGCTGTATTTATTTATTTATTTATTCTTCTTTTTTTTTTATTAGATACTTCTAACAATAACTACACTATACCGTTTGACCTTTTTTGGAAGTATGATGACCATGCTAATGTTT
>NW_015588388.1:0-295 GCF_001515605.1 Sinocyclocheilus anshuiensis | reverse complement strand
TGCTGCCGCTGTCACTCTCATCGCCGCGTGTGCGCCTGCCAACCGGCCGTCCTGGATAGCAACATGTTCCGCCGAACCAAGAGGTAAACGAGAGAGAGAGAGAATTATTTGGCTCTCGCTTGCAATTATGACTCATCAGTATGTGCTGCTTGGGTTTGATTGTTCTGATGAATTGGTGATTTTGTTGTTTTTGGTGATGATGATGATGATGATGCGCTGTGATTGTTTACACTGATGTCATCATCTCTAGGCTGGTTCATGGAGGGATGACAGCTTGTGTTTTGCAAGTGTGTTT
>NW_015588387.1:0-295 GCF_001515605.1 Sinocyclocheilus anshuiensis | reverse complement strand
CCTGTTTAGCCCCGCCCACCGATTCACGCATGTAGTGTAAATAAAGAGAGGGGCAAACGCAGGTCTACGCAGAAACCAAACTATAAACTTTTTTTGATTAACTATTTTTAAAGAAGTGCCAGACCACGTCAGTAAGAACTTTGTCCTTTGTTCACTTAATTTTACCACAGATTCGTTTAGAATCAAGGCTCAATTCAACACAGGATTTTAAGAAAGATTGAAACTAAAAGACGATGCTGTGCTAACTATATTGGATCCAACAGTAATGTCGCAACACACAAGTGTGAGTAACTGT
>NW_015588386.1:0-295 GCF_001515605.1 Sinocyclocheilus anshuiensis | reverse complement strand
ACGCTATTTTAACCAGCGACTGACTGTTGGAAATGAACCTGAGGTGTGAAAAAGACGTTCGTTAAATATCCGTTGGATTTGTCAGCGAACATTAACGGATTCTGGGATAGCAATAGCTCACTGGGAGCTCAAATGGGATCTATCATGATTTTACTGAATATTCTGAGCGTCCTGCTTTTATTGGGTAAGTGATGAATCGAATGTTTCATAAATGACGCGAGAGACAAAAACCCTTGAGGACGAAAGAATGATGAAAACCCACGCAGACAATCATTTATCATATTGACAGTGTAAT
>NW_015588385.1:0-295 GCF_001515605.1 Sinocyclocheilus anshuiensis | reverse complement strand
AACCAAAACATTTGTTTTGTTATATTATTCTTTAAAATAAAACCAGATTACTTGAAAGAATGTATGTTGGAGTTTAGCTACCTAACTGGAAATGTTGGATTTCGTCGAGATATTATAACTTCCTGTGACTGCATTCTACTTTCGATTTCGCATTACATTTAGTACGAGTTATCTAAATGATAAAAGCAGACTAAATGAAAGAAGTGTGGGAAAAATCCTTCAGAAAAATAATTACTAAATTTTAATAAGTTTCATGCTTTAACATGCGTGGTGATCAAACAGTTTGCGTAATTTT
>NW_015588384.1:0-295 GCF_001515605.1 Sinocyclocheilus anshuiensis | reverse complement strand
TTACGTAACAACAGTAGAAAACAGCACAGTGGGAAAATGACCTTGGGACAATGAAGTAGACTCATTACTTCCACCTTGTGGTGACAGGATGTAAATAAAGTTGTTTGGAATAGACATATCAGCCAATTCATACTGTTCATTTAAATTTTGCGCAGTACACTATTTTACTATTATGTATATACTATTATAGTTTTTATTAATATTTTGAATGAGCATTTTACATTTTCAGTTTAATTTCAATTTAATTTTAGTAGTTTTGTTATGTGTTTTTGTAATTTTTGTTAGTTTAATATAT
>NW_015588383.1:0-294 GCF_001515605.1 Sinocyclocheilus anshuiensis | reverse complement strand
TTTATGCACATCTGTTTCTAGACATCAACAAGAAAAATGTGTTTGTTCAAGACTCTTCAGAACAGGAAAACAAAAGTGAAACCATGATTGATTTGCTCAAGACTACAGTGGACAAGGCACTAGAGAGTGACACTGGATATCTGGATCTTTTCCTTCGTTTTCTTCTCGGTTTGTCACTCCAGTCAAATCGGCGACTCTTACAAGGTCTGTTGGCACAGCTAGACGACAATAAAGAAAGCAACCAGGAAATAGTTCAGTACATCAAGCAGAAATTAGAGGATAATCTGTCTCCAG
>NW_015588382.1:0-295 GCF_001515605.1 Sinocyclocheilus anshuiensis | reverse complement strand
TTAGAACAAAAGGTTTCCTTTAAAAATAAAATGCTGTTGGAGTTAGGGGAAGGCCTAAAAATATTTAAATTCAAGCAAATAAATTTCATTAGCATTGAAATGGGATCATTCATTTTAAAATAAATGCATGTACACAATTTAAACTGATGTCCATGTTTTCTATTACTGTAGATCAGTGTTCCCTTTCGAATGGTCTCTCCCGTTGCGTCGCTGATGCTTATGGGGGAAACTCCTGTTTACTCTGATACTTAAGCCTGATTTGTTCACGTTCGTGTAACTGCACAACCAATGGCAC
>NW_015588381.1:0-295 GCF_001515605.1 Sinocyclocheilus anshuiensis | reverse complement strand
TGAGGGCCGGACAATAATGAAACAGCTGGGTCCAGAAGTAAAAACGAAATCATTTTCTCCATAGGGAAATTGATTATATTATTATTTTTTTTTAATTATAACTTATAAACCTGGACCTGTTGTGAGCTCTGTGGTTGTTAATCATTGCTTTTGTTGAAGCCATCTGTTCACATTATTTCAACTTATTTTTAAAATAATAATGTTTAACAGTGGAATTTTGAATTACCGATAATGCCGTGCAGAAAATTCGATGAATCGGAGAGTCAGTGCTGTGAAATCGCGCCTAAAGAGGTTG
>NW_015588380.1:0-294 GCF_001515605.1 Sinocyclocheilus anshuiensis | reverse complement strand
GTGTGTGTGTGTGTGTGTTTGTGTGTGTATGCATGCACAAAAGAAGGTAAGTAAGTGTTTGATTTCACCTTATCCGAAGAGGCTCCAGTCTCCATAAAGACCTGGCCTTGGACCCTCCTTTGCCGGTCTCATAGTTCACCACTCTATAGGAAATAATGTCATAATGTCATGTCATATCAATAGATCGATTGATCGATCGATAGATAGAACGATTGATAGAACGATAGACAGACAGACAGATGATAGATTGAACGATAGAATGATAGAACGATAGATAGATAGATAGATAGATAG
>NW_015588379.1:0-294 GCF_001515605.1 Sinocyclocheilus anshuiensis | reverse complement strand
ACCCCAGCGACTTAAGACTGCTTTTGTGCTCCAGGGTCACATAGTATGCTTTATATAGTATAATTGTGTGTAGTACCAATGTAATCTGTACTACATTCGTCATGTTGTGTGTTGCTTCACTGCTATTCACAAATCCTTTCCGTATAGTCATGGGATGGTAAAGTGTTCATTGAATGTGCATTTCAGAACATTAGGTCATCTGGAGACTTCATGACTACTGTATTATGAATACTGTGAATTTGAACATACAACTCTGGTCTCATATTGTTTTTTGCCTACTATAGTGAGGTATGC
>NW_015588378.1:0-293 GCF_001515605.1 Sinocyclocheilus anshuiensis | reverse complement strand
TACACTAGATGAGGTCAAATAAACCATGCATACGAGTCGATATTCAATTGATTTGTGCTTATTGGTGTAAGAGCTTCTGATGAAATAAAATACATTTTCTGTTTAATAAAAAATAAATTTTCCAAAGGACAACAATCATTGCAATTAAAATTGAGCTATATATATATATATATATATATATATATATATAAAATCATAATTGTAACCATTATATAGTAAGACGTATTTATAAAAATATGACTAAAATGTGTAAGTTTCCACTGACTAAAACCAGAATAAAATTCTCAGACATT
>NW_015588377.1:0-294 GCF_001515605.1 Sinocyclocheilus anshuiensis | reverse complement strand
ATAATAGTATAGTTGTTAATGTTTTTATTAGTCTTGCTAATAAATTACTTTGGTAAGACAGAATGTGAATGAGAATGGATCAACAAATAAACAATTAAATCATGACCTTATCAGCAATTATATCTATTCTGTGGTATCCATTCTTTTGACTGAAATTATATTACAGCAACCAAAGACTTCAAAGATGCCTTTTTGTCTGACGCTGTTTCACCCAATGCCTAACTGTACAAGACCTGACACTTGACGTTGTTTTTTCTGAAAGCCTTTCAGTCAGAGGCGCAATGCTGTTTAGTC
>NW_015588376.1:0-294 GCF_001515605.1 Sinocyclocheilus anshuiensis | reverse complement strand
GGCATCTTTCAGCTACGAGTGAAACGCGAGGCCGTGGTCTGAAGTTCGCAATTCCCCCGCGAACAGCAGCCCTTCACCACAGTCATAAAGGTGCTTAAAAGGTTCTTCACAGCGATGCCATAGCGATGCGACACACTGCACGAGAATTAGCACTATTTCGGTAAAACGTGATTACAGAGAACAGTTAAATACACTTAAATTAAAATGCTACTTTTAAAATGTTACATTTTATTTCTCAAATGCACGTTGAACGCGTTTAAATGTATGTAATATTGTAAACTATGCTGTATTCAC
>NW_015588375.1:0-294 GCF_001515605.1 Sinocyclocheilus anshuiensis | reverse complement strand
TCAGTCTTATGCACACCCCTTCAAGTAAAGTGTAACCAAAATGTCATTACATTGGTTGGCGCTAAAGAAACAAATGTAGAAAAAAAACATTTTTGAAAAAAGATATTTTATTCATATTTTATGCTATGTCCTTTGTAGAGGACGCCAGGACTAAGTTATTAAAAAAATAAAGTAAAATAAAATTAGACATGAAAAGGCATGTATAGGCAAAAACAACGTTTTATTTTTTCATTCACCAATCAGGTTTTTGGTTTCAGGCTATTTTTAACCAAACTTTGTACAAAGATGATTCTC
>NW_015588374.1:0-294 GCF_001515605.1 Sinocyclocheilus anshuiensis | reverse complement strand
CAAACCCCATTCACCTGCTGCCCACACACACACACACACACACACTTACCTGTGTGTAACTCTGTGAAGATAACCCAAACACACACGCACATATACTTACCTGTCTGTATCTCTGTATGTGACCTAAACGCGCTCACACACACACACACTCACACACACACACACCTGCCTCCAACTGTTTCAACATAACATGCACAACAAACGAATCTTCTGCACTAATTAACCCAGAGCTGCACAGGCCAGGACACGACAGCTGCTCGTTACACAAGCACAAAACACACACACACACACACA
>NW_015588373.1:0-294 GCF_001515605.1 Sinocyclocheilus anshuiensis | reverse complement strand
AAATAAAAGCATTTTTCCTTTAAATGAAAGGATTTACACAATTCTCACATACAAGGATTCTGTAAGTGCAACCAAACTTTATTGTGTTCAATATTACAAAAAGAAACAGTCAGCACCAGATCAGTGGTGAAAGGGGAAGTTGTTTTAGATACAACAGGTTTTCAATATGGTGAAAGAGTTCCATTAAAAAAAGATACCTTAAAAGCCACAAGACAATTCACACAGGAGAGAAATCTTTCATCTGCCAACAGTGTGGAAAGAATTTCAATGAACATGGAAACCTTAAAGTCCACA
>NW_015588372.1:0-294 GCF_001515605.1 Sinocyclocheilus anshuiensis | reverse complement strand
TCATCGATACGTGGGAAGCGGTCCTGACACGATGATCGTCGTCGCAGGTGATGTGCTGCGTACCATCTCGATCAGGCTCCTGAAGTCCCTCTTCATTGTTTCCGTTTGCCGCAGCTTGGTGTCGTTAACCCCCGCATGCAGCATGACCGCACCGATGCTCTCATCGCCCTTCAGGATCACGGATATCCGCACAGAAACATCGAGAACATGAGCACCAGGGAAACAGTGAGTGTGCACATTACCTTCAGTTAACGTAGCATGGATGTGCCGGACGATGGAGTCTCCGACGATCAC
>NW_015588371.1:0-294 GCF_001515605.1 Sinocyclocheilus anshuiensis | reverse complement strand
TCAATAAATAATGCAAAAAGAGAGGGACTTAGGGGACATCCTTGATGTGTCCCTCTTTCCAGGCTAATTGTTTTAGATAAATGTCCATTGATCTTAATCCTGGCTGTCGGTGAGGAGTATAACATTTTAATACACTTAATAAATGTATCATTCAAGCCGAATCTTGCCAGTACCTGATACAAATAATCCCATCCAACAGAGTCGAATGCTTTCTCAGCATCTAGACTCAACAAGACAGTGCTTATATTCTCTGTCATAATGTAGCTCATTATTTGTAGCGTTCTCCTTAAGTTA
>NW_015588370.1:0-294 GCF_001515605.1 Sinocyclocheilus anshuiensis | reverse complement strand
GAATGAATGAATGAATGGATGAATGAATGAATGAATGAATGAATGGATGAATGAAAACTGTAATTTTAAGGTGCCCTTGTTACAGATGTTACATGAACTTGCTATTATAATAACAGTAAATCATGCATAATTACATGCAAGTAACCATAACCCAAACCCTAATCCTAACCCTAACCATACAGTAAGTACATGTAGATAATTAATATTACTCAGTACTTAAATACACAGTATAATTACACTGTAACAAGGACACCTTAAAGGTCCCATATTGTCAAAACTGAAATTTCCTGGCTT
>NW_015588369.1:0-294 GCF_001515605.1 Sinocyclocheilus anshuiensis | reverse complement strand
GGAGTATTAAATACAAATACAATTATTATATAGTAAACTTAAAAAATAAAATGCTAACATTTACTTCATTTTTTAATATGAATTTTCATCATTTTCAAACTTAAAATCAGCAGGTTTTTATTTTGACGGGTTGCCGGCAAGTAAGTATATGCAGACGCGTGCGAGCACGATAGTGATGGACACTTGCAGTCTTTGCACTTGACCACTTGATTACTTAAATGACATATTTCCTGTATTTGGCCGAAGTCCTCAAGTGGGTGTGAAGACCACAAGTGTGTGTCGAACTTTTCATTA
>NW_015588368.1:0-294 GCF_001515605.1 Sinocyclocheilus anshuiensis | reverse complement strand
TTTGTACAGTCTTTTATAATTAAAATTACAATCATTTTGTATCTGAATACACCAGTTATATGAGGACATTGCAATAGAAAAATATATTTTTAACCAAACAGTTGACGGTAGCCATATTACGGAAGTCAATGGCTACCGTCAACTGTTTGTTTTCCAACATACTTCCAAATATCTGATTTTGTGTTCAACAGAAGAACACAACATGAGGGTGAGTAAATGATGACAGGGTGCGCTATCCCTTTAATGCAACTGAAAGCTTGGGTTTGCCCTCATCTGCATTTTACCATTCAAAAA
>NW_015588367.1:0-294 GCF_001515605.1 Sinocyclocheilus anshuiensis | reverse complement strand
TGGCGGAAGTAGTTCATCCAAATTTCTTTCATCATACTACTCATATTTACACTAGAACATACTTTTTTAATAGTCACAAAGTACATTTTAAGTAGGTGATTTAGGATGTAGCTAGTGATTTGTGGACGAATCAGTTGTGTAAATGATTCAAATGACTCACTCATAAAGACAATGCCGTCGCCTACTTAATAATGATGCATCCTGCTGAAATAGTAACTGAAAAATCCCCACCACCAAAACAGACTGACAGTCTCAATAACTGTCAGTCGGTTTATTATGAATGAAAATGTGCAA
>NW_015588366.1:0-294 GCF_001515605.1 Sinocyclocheilus anshuiensis | reverse complement strand
CTACTTTGTTTAGCCTTCCAAAAGAGGACACAACTAGAAATCAGTTCTTACGTTTTATTTACAACACTGTTCCAGAACAGTTCAAACCAAATATTAGAGTGTGTGCAGCGCATTTTACAGAGGAAAGTTTCCTGAACCTGGGAAGGGGCGTAATATTTCCGTCACACGCTTGAGGTATTCGGCCATCACAACGCACTAGATAGCTGGTCAATCAGAGCACACCGCGTTTTTCAGAACGATGAGCTTTGTTAAAAATCAACGCGTTTCAGAAAGGCGGGGAATAGAGGAGAAACA
>NW_015588365.1:0-294 GCF_001515605.1 Sinocyclocheilus anshuiensis | reverse complement strand
CTCCAGATCTTTCCTGATCTCTGTTTTCATGCTGTGGGATAGCACAGAGTCTGTTTCACTGTCCTGTACATGTGACAGTATCTTCCACATCACAGGGATGACAGAAGAAAGCATCGTCTCTTTTTCACCGCACAGGGCATCAGTGAAGGTACTTAGTGGGCCCAGGACCTCGCGCACTGTCTCCAGTGCGGTGATGTCTGTGTCAGTAGGCACCACTTATTCCTGTTTTCTGCTAAAGCAGCACAGACGGCTTGCTGCTGTTCACAGAAACGGTCCACCATGTCAAATGTAGAA
>NW_015588364.1:0-294 GCF_001515605.1 Sinocyclocheilus anshuiensis | reverse complement strand
TTTTTTTTATAGGAACTAGCACTGTTTGTATTGAATATTTAATTGTGAGATCAGTAAAACTCACCCACTTTTCAATGTCAAGACTCATTCCAGGCCAGTAGTACCTGCTGGAAATGGCATGAATGGTTTTTTCTTTGCCACTGTGACCACCTGCCTCGCTGGCATGAAATTCTTTGAAAATTTGGTCTGCCTCTGCAGCACCTCTGACCACTTTTACATTGTGCTGTTTTTGTGTGTTCTTATGGCGGACATAAAACAGTACTCCAGCTACATAAAAAATAACATACATACACA
>NW_015588363.1:0-294 GCF_001515605.1 Sinocyclocheilus anshuiensis | reverse complement strand
TTCGTCATAAGCATTACTGAATTGCACAGGATTGGTGTGTCATTATTTTCCTCCTTATCAAACCTTAACTGGGCTGAATACTCGTTGTACTACATGCGCGTTTGATAGAAAGTTTCTGATAAATCATGAGCTGAATTTAGTAAGTAGTTAATAGTGAATTAATTGTGATATGCCCCCTCAAGTAAAGTCATGACACAGACATGCATTAAGCCATGAGATGGTTTATTTTATTTTTTTATTTATGTTTTATGAAGAGCTTGATTAGCTGGTTCAGGTGTGTTTGATTAGGGTTGG
>NW_015588362.1:0-294 GCF_001515605.1 Sinocyclocheilus anshuiensis | reverse complement strand
GCACATAAACACAGTGAGAGGGAGAGAGGTCGGAGATTGCAGATCACACTGTGCGGTTTGCACACACAGAAACTTATTGTCGGTGCTGCCCCGAGACTTTTATTAATAAAATAACATAGATACTAGATCGCGTCATTATCTTCCTCAGCAACGAGGTAAAATTGAGTAACTAAACTGCTTCATAGCTTGTAGAGAGTGACGCACAGATGCAGGTAACTCACACACACAACTGTCATCTCTCTCTCGATCGATAATTAATTCAAATAAATGCTATAATTAATTCAAATAAATGTG
>NW_015588361.1:0-294 GCF_001515605.1 Sinocyclocheilus anshuiensis | reverse complement strand
GCAAACTGTGAAATGCAAATTGCGAAGTACTGCAACGTCTCTTGTGTAGTCATAGCTGTACTTGCAAAATTACAAATGAAAGTAAATAAAATCCTGAAAACTGATCTTTCTTTACAATAAAAGATATTGCTGTTTGAATATCATAACATAATTAATTAAAAATTTACATTTTTAGATTAAATTATAGGGGTATAATTAAGTTAACATGCTACTTTGTAAAAAATAAAAAAAAACACTTATTGATTCATTTATTTTAAAGTACCTAAAAACGTAATTTAATGACAGAAAAAAAAA
>NW_015588360.1:0-294 GCF_001515605.1 Sinocyclocheilus anshuiensis | reverse complement strand
CTGCCAGAAGTCTTTTAATTTTGGACAAAGCCAAAACATGTGAGAAAGCGTAGCTGGCTCAATTTCACACCTATCACAATTAGGGTCTAAATTTGGTTTGAATTTGGCTAATTTCACTTTGTACCAATGCAGTCTGTGAACAATTTTAAATTGAATTACTCTATGTTTTAGAGAAATTGAAGATGAATAAATATTATTTAAGACATACTGCCACGTCTTCCAAGAGTTCTATATCTAATTCCACCTCCGATTTTCTTTTTAGTTGAGCTAGGGGTTCCAGGTTATGAGAATTAA
>NW_015588359.1:0-294 GCF_001515605.1 Sinocyclocheilus anshuiensis | reverse complement strand
TTCTTTCTACTAATCTGCCTCCATTCATTGGATTTTAAATACCAATTAAGTACTTTGTTTTAACTTACCTATTTTTAACTTACTGGATTAATAAAAAAAATAGTATAAAATGTGTTTTTTAATAGTTTTATTGTTTTACAGAAATATATGGTGTATAATTTAATACAGAATATTGTTTAGTAGCAGGAGATCCCCTCAAAATGCAAAATATTAAAGAAAAAGCCATTATTATAACTATAGTATAAATATACTATAGTTATAATAATGGCTTTTTCTTTAATAAAAAACTAAAAC
>NW_015588358.1:0-293 GCF_001515605.1 Sinocyclocheilus anshuiensis | reverse complement strand
AAACTAACTAAAATGAAATAATGTATTACTGTTTGTTTGTTTGTTAAATGAACATTTATTATTATTATTAATAAGAATAATGTAATGTTATTTAAACAAACATTTTTTTTTTAATTCAGATAATTGAAATATTTTCTCATTTTCATTTAGTTTAACTTTTAAGTTGTTACTTATTAAAAACAACAAATTATTATTATTATTATTATTATTATTATTCATTTAATGTTGCTTAATTAACTTATTTTAACTCAGGTAGTTAAAATAATTTCTCATTTTCATAATTTAACTTGTAA
>NW_015588357.1:0-294 GCF_001515605.1 Sinocyclocheilus anshuiensis | reverse complement strand
GAATCTCCAAAACAAGAGGCTGACCAAATTTATTGTTAAAGTCAGTATAAATTCAAAGTTTACCCTATTTACTTGGATAATTCATGTTCTAGGTCTTATTGTGCATGATTTACCAAAATAATAAAAGTTTTCTAATCTTTCATCAAAAATTTAATAACTTGGTTCTCAACTTTTTGGCTGATGCCGCATTATTTTTCTTATATAATAAGCAATTTTTGTTGATGTTGTTTTCAAAATTAGTCTAAAAGATGTAGAAAGGTTCATTTTTATTTAAAAATAAATAAATAAGTGGGA
>NW_015588356.1:0-294 GCF_001515605.1 Sinocyclocheilus anshuiensis | reverse complement strand
TTGGAGCTAATCTCTGCAGGAAAGTGGATCTCGAGGTCCAGAGTTAAGGACCCCTGCTTTAAAGGTTCTTCTGGAACCATAGATACTAATAGAGAGCCTTTATTTTTAAGAGTGTGTGATCTATTAAATTCAGTGATTAATCATATTTTAATCTCTGTATTTATAGAGTAAATTAACTTCAATCGAATATAATTTGTTTCCAGGATAAAGCACAAGTACCTGCCATCTCTCTTCTACTTGTTTAGACCAGAGCGCTCACAACTAGGTCACTGCCACGGCTGCAGAGTTGGCAGC
>NW_015588355.1:0-294 GCF_001515605.1 Sinocyclocheilus anshuiensis | reverse complement strand
CTGCACTTGCCTTCCTTCATGAGTCAGGTCTCCACACAAGGGCTGCGGCTCCTGCATTACTGCCAAAGTTAAGTGCACAAATTATCATTTAAAAAAAAAAAAAACCTTAAAGGGCCACTAACAAAAGATAATGTGAAGCGCCTTTGAATATACTGAAACATACTGGTCTCAAACATTTGAGCTGGTTGTTAATGTTTTATCCAAAGTGTCCTTGACCAGCCATCCCTATAACTGTACTGAGCTTGGGGCGCCCCATCTATCTGATCCGAGTACAGTGAAACGGCACCTGCAGGT
>NW_015588354.1:0-294 GCF_001515605.1 Sinocyclocheilus anshuiensis | reverse complement strand
CAGCAAGGGAACAGAACAAAGTTTGCTGGACTTTATCCTTAGTTGTATACTGAATGGAATAACAATATTGTTAACAAACGTAAGGTGAAGGAGGAGTTAAAACCACCAAAGTTTGACTAAATTATTTACAAAATAGTTAAAAACTTTCATTTGTTTGCATCCTCTGGGGAAGCACATCGTCTGCTTGCAGGTCATTTGCCTGCTTTGTCATAACTGCATTTTTCATGACTTGTGGAGGTGTAAGTCGGCGCTCTAGTTTTGCATGTAAGATGTCATCCATCACAGTGTCCGATA
>NW_015588353.1:0-294 GCF_001515605.1 Sinocyclocheilus anshuiensis | reverse complement strand
GCTTTAGTACAGGATAATCTGGGTCATAGCTTGGCACTAAAGGAATCTCGGTCTGGGTTAATGTTCCTAGCATCCGTTTGCACCAACTAGATTAACATTTGTTCTCATTAACTCACAGTTAGGTATTGATCACTGCACAAGCACCCACAACTAAGCTTTGCTAGTACATTTATATTCTCTCAGGATGTTTCTGATTGTTTTTACACCTCTGCTTTTGTATGTACACTACCGTTCAAAAACTTGCTGTCAGGAAGATGTTTGTTTATAACCAGAATATTTGTTGATGCTCGTTTC
>NW_015588352.1:0-294 GCF_001515605.1 Sinocyclocheilus anshuiensis | reverse complement strand
TCAACAGCTCAACCTCTTCATTGATACTGGGAATTTTGATACCCTGCAGATATGGCCAATCCTTTAAGACCTCCTGAGTGAGAACATTATTCTTGCTTATTGATCCTTGGATATACAACTCTGGTAGATCCATGAAGGACTGTCCATCTAAGTTTGAAATTTGAAGACCTCGGCGCACGAATGTGTCTACTGACTTTTCCTGGCCTAAAGTACGGAGCAGTATGGAGCTTCTTGTTCCTGTAAGGTTACATTTTCTCATAAGATGTTCTGTACAAAAACTGGCAGAACTCCCAG
>NW_015588351.1:0-294 GCF_001515605.1 Sinocyclocheilus anshuiensis | reverse complement strand
GACCAAGCACAAAGGACTGAGAGAGCAGAGAGACAGAAGCAGAGCGAGACGCATGTAATCTCTGCGCTTCTTCAATACAAATTCACGTTTCAGTGTAATCTGGTGTTTAATCAGTTTACAGGTCAAAGAAGCATCTAATCAATCGACTAATTCGGGGGTTTTAGATGCCACGGACCCCAAATATGATCATCCTCACACCCCCATCCTAAAATGTAAAAGGCATCTATATAGTTTCTTGTATAAAGATGCAATTACACCATGAAAAATTATATTATAAATTCATCTACAATATTA
>NW_015588350.1:0-294 GCF_001515605.1 Sinocyclocheilus anshuiensis | reverse complement strand
AAAGAAGCTCATATTTCCATAAGAAGGAACCTGTGTGACGAGCAGATAAGCAGCGGAGAGATTGAACAGTCTTGTCTAAAGACCCTAGAAAGAAGAAAATCACTGGAATTCATGAATCATTTTAGCGGAGCTACACTCTGTGCTCAGGGCTGGAACTGTCTTTCTAAATACTCCCTCCACATTCAAATACTTCACACCACACGTCAAAGCTTCAAATCTGAATATTATACTATTTCAATCTTATTTTAATATTATGACCAAAAATATTTTCTGTTCATTCTTCAAAGATTGTCC
>NW_015588349.1:0-294 GCF_001515605.1 Sinocyclocheilus anshuiensis | reverse complement strand
TGAAGTAAGGGCTGTAAAACCCTGACTTCATCTCGGCTGGAGGGATAGGCTCGATTGCGCCCTTCGCCAGTAGGACAGCAATCTCATCGCGCAGGACAGGGGCGTTTCTCGAGCTGCCACCGAAGTCTCGAGAATGCCGCTGAACCTGGGGGGTCGCCTGGCAAACTGAATCGCGTAGCCGAGTCAAACTGTTCGAATGAGCCAGCGGGACGGGTTGGGCGGCACGAGCCATGCTTCCAAGCTCCATGTGAGTGGCACCAAAGGGACAATCGACGCACCCGCGGTGGTGCAGCG
>NW_015588348.1:0-294 GCF_001515605.1 Sinocyclocheilus anshuiensis | reverse complement strand
TTTCCAGCAGTACAATAATGAAGTGTTCGGAGACATAGGCGGTGTGTACACATTGTAGCTGATGATATGATTGTCGCAGCTGCCACAGAACAAGAACATGATGTCATTGTTGCTAAAATTATGGAGAGAGCCAAAAAACACAATGTGAAATTCAACCCTGACAAGATTCAGTTCAAGGTGAACAATGTACATTTCATGGGCCATGTGATAACACCACAGAGAGTGAAAGCAGATGATGGCAAGATACATGCAGTAGTAAGCATGCCAGCACCCATAGACAGACAAGCACTGCAG
>NW_015588347.1:0-294 GCF_001515605.1 Sinocyclocheilus anshuiensis | reverse complement strand
ATTATACCCTCACTGGGGGCTGAGCCCCTCTAAAATGAAAATCCTAGAATCGCCCCTGGCTTAGTCATAGATGTATATTTGTAATAAATCTGACTGTTTTATACTGATTTTAGAGCTGTCAGTATATAACACTTTTTATACTGTAATTACATGATATGCAGATTAATTCATCAAATATGCTGCATATATTTGCTTGTCAAAATGATGATGCTGTCAAAGACATTATTGTGGCAGATGTGTGAATAGACAATTCCACTGTTATGCTGATGATACTCAACTATATATCTCAACAAG
>NW_015588346.1:0-294 GCF_001515605.1 Sinocyclocheilus anshuiensis | reverse complement strand
CGCACTCACGCACACACACACACACACACAGACACACAGACACAAACACACACATGCACGCACTTGCACACACACACACACACAGACAGTGCATTAACATGACAAAAGAGCAGCACAGGGAGAGAAGACCGTCGTAATGACTCTCATCCTCAGCCATTCAGATGGAAAACACACACCGTTCACCGCAGTAAACATCTGTCACACGAGTGTGTGTGTGCATGAGCGTATGAGTGTGTATGTGCGTGTAATAATGTGTGTGTGTGTGTGTGTGTCTCAGGAGGGAGTCAGTGACAG
>NW_015588345.1:0-294 GCF_001515605.1 Sinocyclocheilus anshuiensis | reverse complement strand
ATGTGAAGAAAGTAGTATGTCCGAAACCTCAGTATTCATAAAAGAATAGGCGAGAAATCCCCGGATGTCCTACAGCTTCAGTCCAGATTCTGAAGTGCTCATCGATGGACACTTTTCTATCCCAGGAGGCCACGTGAGAGGATACGTCATCATCGAATGTGAAGGAGAACAGCGACGAAGGTGTTTACAAATGTATTATAAATCAGAAACACGGTTCGCTGTGTTATTTGTTGAGCTACTGTGTAGTAAAGTGAATGTACAGCGCTCTCTCCCACCTTCAATAACATGACTGAG
>NW_015588344.1:0-294 GCF_001515605.1 Sinocyclocheilus anshuiensis | reverse complement strand
GGTGGAATTGGCTGCAATGCAAGGGGCACCAGCTAAAATCTTGCCTCGGGGACCAAATTTGTCAGGGCCTGCTAGAAACATCAGCGTTCCCAAGCTTCTGTGGTCAATGATTGGTAGATCCAGGACTGCACATTAATTGTGTGTAGTGTAGTCCTTCACCGATTCGACAACGCCATTGTTACAGTAGTTTGCTTTAACACAGGTATACATTTTTAACTAGAATATTTATTGCATATTTGTTGGTAATTTGTAATATCGTATTTTTCCTGATTTTGAAAGCATGGAGGAAAGCAG
>NW_015588343.1:0-294 GCF_001515605.1 Sinocyclocheilus anshuiensis | reverse complement strand
ATATGATAATTTATTTGAATTTATTATTGAAAAAGTGACATCAACAAATGTGTAAAAACACTATAGAAACTCCAAGAACTCTCAGGACCTCAACTTTATCCTAAAAGAGGGACAGAATAAATGAAAGAGAGAGATAAAGAGGGGACACATATTGACACCGATATCAGTGATCTCAATGGTAACAACATCTGAAGCATAACTTAAGAAGAATTTCTTTGTTGTAGGGCCTGCTCTCTTCTTCCACCATGCCATCTGTTTATAAACTCCTCAGTTTCTCCATCCAGTACACTGCAG
>NW_015588342.1:0-294 GCF_001515605.1 Sinocyclocheilus anshuiensis | reverse complement strand
GTAGAATGGGTCTCGCAGGTCCGTCGGGATGTGCTCTGACAGACACACACACAAAGAGAGAGAGTTATACAAAAATACAGAACTGTAACAACTTGATACAACCAGTATAACCCTATTGACTTAATATTTATATTTGACTTAATATAAGGCAATATTTCTTATTTTCGTTTAAGTTGAAGCACTGAAATAACTAAAATTAAAAACTATATAGACATATTACAATTTTTTTTAAATAAAATAATAATAATGACAAAAACACACAACAAAATCAATAAAACTTTACCTAAAATTAAG
>NW_015588341.1:0-294 GCF_001515605.1 Sinocyclocheilus anshuiensis | reverse complement strand
CATAGTTATGCACTAGCAATGGCCTTACCACCCAGGACACCCTAGCAACTGCTTAGCAACCACACAGCAATGCCCTAGCAACCACATAGCAACTGCTGGGCATCCATCAGGTGTTTCTAGGCGAGTGGCAGAAGTGACCCTGAAACCAGAGAGACCTGTCTCTCTCATAGGCCGGTGGTTCGCTCTCTGAAGGAGACAGGGTGCGTGGAGCCAGAGCTGTACGACGAGGTCACCATCTACTTCAGCGATATTGTGTGCTTCACAACCCTCTGCCATCACAGCACACCCATGGAG
>NW_015588340.1:0-294 GCF_001515605.1 Sinocyclocheilus anshuiensis | reverse complement strand
TGTGTGGCTTTGGTCTTGCTGAACGCCTCTGACAGGTCATTGTAAAAAGAGGGGATGTTCATAATTTTGTGGGTTGCTGGGCTTTCGATGCTGGTTGCGAGACATGGTTGGGGCCATGTAGTAAAACAGTGATTAATACAAAACATGGACCACTGGATTAGCTCACCATGATGCCAGGAGATGTCAGGGTCGTGAACAGATAGCCAGGGGTATCCAAGGATGATTTCATGTTTAGGGGAGTCAACAATGTACAGGGTAATGGACTCTTGATGAAATAAACCAACATGGAGGGAG
>NW_015588339.1:0-294 GCF_001515605.1 Sinocyclocheilus anshuiensis | reverse complement strand
TGTGTGTGTGTGTGTGTGTGTGTGAGCGTGTGTGTGAGCGTGTGTCTGTGTGTGAGCGTGTGTCTGTGTGTGCGTATGTGAGAGGGCGTGTCTGTGTGTGTGTGAGCGCGTGTGAGAGCGTGTGTGCGCGTGTGTGAGCGCGCGCGTGTGTGCGTGTGTGAGAGCGTGTATATGAGTGTGTGTGTGTGTGCGTGTATATGAGTGTGTGTGTGTGTGTGTGAGAGATTTACCATGGCGATGAAGCGTCCAATGAAGCAGAAGTAGGACAGGTGATCGGGGTTGATGGTGGATGCT
>NW_015588338.1:0-292 GCF_001515605.1 Sinocyclocheilus anshuiensis | reverse complement strand
TATATATATATATATATATATATATATATATATATATATATCCTAAAAAAGTGGGTCGTGGCTTGATAACCATGGGAAAATGTGGGCCCCATGCCCAAACCAGTTGAGAACCACAGGTCTAATGATTTCCTAAAATTCCCCAGAATTTTCATAATCGGTAGATTCTGGAACTGACACTTTTGTTATGTTAATGTTGAAATGGCCACATACTGGCCTGGCAAAATGTCAGTTCATCACTAGCATTCCGTACCTGATCAAAAGCCTGATCAATGCTGTCCTGCAGGTGCTCTGT
>NW_015588337.1:0-294 GCF_001515605.1 Sinocyclocheilus anshuiensis | reverse complement strand
TTACTATATATTTCTCCATTCCACAATTTTCTAATTTCATCACTTATTTTATCTTCCCACCTCGTTTCTTGTAGACATTACACATCAGTCTTTTTGGTCAGACACATTAATTTTTCAAACTTTTGACTTTTGGATAATCCTCTAGGATTCAGCGAAACAATACATATAGAGCTCATTAAGGAAAAGATTGGATAAACCAATAACCTCCACTCAATCAGTTTCATTGTCTTTTAAGAAAGCATATCTTGCTTCACCCATTTCTGCTTTCCTCCTCTCCAGTCTTTCCTTTAGCTC
>NW_015588336.1:0-294 GCF_001515605.1 Sinocyclocheilus anshuiensis | reverse complement strand
CTCTCGTCACGCAGGGTTTCCTTGCGTCTTACAGTAGATTTACTTCAAAGTTCGTCTTGAGAGAGAGTTGTTGTCATGTAGGTCTAACAGCTGCACAAACAGTGTTTTCAACCACACAGTATCTTTATTTGTTACAAATATTCAAATTATCACAGAAGTACTGAGATAAAAGTATATAGTTTAGATATAAACACTAATGTCTATGTTATCGATCAAAATAGAGCAAATCAGCATTGCTGACTGGTACAGGCCATAATTTCACTGACAACTAGGACTATACTTGATATTATAAAA
>NW_015588335.1:0-294 GCF_001515605.1 Sinocyclocheilus anshuiensis | reverse complement strand
GAGAGGGATGTCTTGGGTAGACAACCAAACCTTCTGACCGCATATGTATGCGGTGGGGGCTTAGAGCGGTGACGGTCCGCCGGCGTCTTGTTCCTTTCGCCAGTCCGGATAAGGGCTTGTCTGGTGAACCTCCATGTCCGGAGGCATCTCTGAATAAACGCATGCGCGGATGGGACAATGGCGTCGGATTCTTGTGAGGGAAATAAAGGGGGCTGGTAGCCTAAACAGCACTGGAAGGGTGACAATCCTGTAGACGAGACCGGGAGGGAGTTATGTGCGTACTCGACCATGGCT
>NW_015588334.1:0-294 GCF_001515605.1 Sinocyclocheilus anshuiensis | reverse complement strand
CTGACAAATAATTTAACTCTGTCTGAGACAGCCGAGAAGAAAATGTCCTTGCACGTTTTAAAGCTTTACTTCATCTTATCTTTTTATTCTGTCCATGCTTTAAAGAAAAGTAGCTTTGCTAGTCTTCCTAAAACATTTTATAAAAAAAAGCAAAATTGGACTGTATAGTTTGTCTTTCTTTCTTTCTTTTCATTTTTTTTTTTAATGAATCCTTCATAAAACTGAATCAAAACAGACAACCAATAGTTGAATCAGGGATTGAAATTAACTTTTTCACTCACCAGCCAATTTGGC
>NW_015588333.1:0-294 GCF_001515605.1 Sinocyclocheilus anshuiensis | reverse complement strand
TCCCCTAGCGCGTCTCTGATTGGCTCGCCTGCCTGTCAATCACAGCGCCCCCTCCACTAGCGCGCTTTGATTGGCTAAGGCCCCCTTCCCTTTCTCTGTGCGGTGAATCGCGGCGGTGGGTCGAGTCGCCGCCGCTGATGCTGGTGTCTCCGGTCGGGCACGTTTAACGTTTCACCCCTTCATATTTTCCATTCATATTTAGCGTGCGGAAAGATAAAGATGGCAGCGATGGCCCGCCTGGAGGGCCGCGAGTTTGAGTATGTGATGAAGAAGCGCTCGGTGACGGTGGGTCGG
>NW_015588332.1:0-294 GCF_001515605.1 Sinocyclocheilus anshuiensis | reverse complement strand
GTCGAACACCAGCAAACAGGTATGGTACAGACGAGACACAAGAGTGATCCTAAAAAAGGCGTGGGTTGATCGACTGCGAACTTAATCCTGAGGGTGATGCGAACGGGGAATCCAGAAACAGAAGATAGTCCAGGTGAGGTGCAAACACAATCCGAAACAACAGGCAAAGGGTAAATCCAAGACAAGCTATAAGCTACAGGGCAGGCAGATATCAGACAGAATGAGGTAAACCGGGCTAGAATCAAGACGCAGGTAAAACAGGTAATAAACAGGACAGACTAGACTTGAACTCAG
>NW_015588331.1:0-294 GCF_001515605.1 Sinocyclocheilus anshuiensis | reverse complement strand
CACTACTTTTCAGGAAATGAGAAAAACCCTTTAGTTTTAAATAATCAAACACCATGTTGGTATTGTGGCTGTGACATTTACAGTATGTGCAATTCACAGACTTTATAGCATGTGCAATTATTGTTACAAAAATAATGCCCTAACTCAGTACACATACAGTTTGACAGATGGCACATTAGTAGCCTTTATTTGAGATCTTAATAAATCAGGGCCTTAGTGGGGGGTCAAACTATTCTATTATTTGGCAACGCATAATAAATCAAGAAAGTGAAATTCTGAATCATGTGGGAGCCT
>NW_015588330.1:0-294 GCF_001515605.1 Sinocyclocheilus anshuiensis | reverse complement strand
AAAAAAAAAAACATTAGATAAACCTAATAACGTTTCAGAAATCGAATGTTCCATAAACAATGTATAAATAATGTAAACTTTCAATGAGCATTCTATTAATGTTACTGGAAGAACGTTTGCTCATAACTTAAGAATAAGAACCTTATCAAAGTTCTGAGAACGTTCCTTTTTAGCTGGGTTAATGGTTTCATTCAGCAAGGGTGCAATAAATTGGTCAAAAGTGAAAGTGAAGACATCTATATTGTTGAATCTTTTGAACTTTCTATTCATCAAAGAATCTTGAAAAATAAAATG
>NW_015588329.1:0-294 GCF_001515605.1 Sinocyclocheilus anshuiensis | reverse complement strand
CCGCACATATGCGGAGCGTGTTTTCTTCCCTGGCCAGAAGGGTGCGCCGCTGAGTCAGAATCTGGATTTGCCTGATTCGCGCAGACAGACGGTGGAGCAGGGCCTGGGTCAGCTCAACAACCTGCTCAACAACAGACTCTTCCTTATACGGGTCAGTGAAACGCCTGGTTTCCGCTGTCAGCTCGGCACTAGCTTCCTGTAGAGGAAAAGTGTAATTACAGTGTTTATGCTGCTGGCGTATTCAGCACATCAGTGGCTGTTTTTGGAGCTGTTATTTCACCTCAAAGAGTAAAC
>NW_015588328.1:0-294 GCF_001515605.1 Sinocyclocheilus anshuiensis | reverse complement strand
TAGTTCACCCAAAAATGAAAATGCTGTCATTAATTACTCACCCTCTTGTTGTTCGAAACCCGCAAGACCTTCATTCATTTTCGGAACACAATTTAAGATATTTTTGATGAAATATGAGGGATCTCTGACCCTCCCACAGACAGCAAGGTAACTACTTTGGACGCGTGTTCACGACAGTATCATGATGCGAACGTGTGGCGGCGCCGGCGCTGACCCAGATCCGGCGTAATGACGTCATCGCTGGCACCACCACACGCTCGCGTCATGATACTGTCGTGAATGCGCGTCCAAAGT
>NW_015588327.1:0-294 GCF_001515605.1 Sinocyclocheilus anshuiensis | reverse complement strand
GGCATGACAGCAGCCCACGAAAGGAAGCATCTCAAGTACTCCGAGTTGGCAGCGGAGTGCCAAGACGCAGGCTGGAAAGCCAGGGTTTACTCAGTGGAGGTCGGGTGTCGGGGCTTTGTGGGCAGAACAGCAGTCCAATTGCTCCATGGTGCAGGAGTGGCAGGGTCAAACCTGTGGAAAGCCATAAAGGAGCCGGGAGAGGAGGCAGAGAAAGTGAGCTACTGGCTGTGGCTCCGGAGAAAGCACAAAGGGTGGGGACCAACACCCCTGTAAAGGCAGCTGCAGGGGGTGGCG
>NW_015588326.1:0-294 GCF_001515605.1 Sinocyclocheilus anshuiensis | reverse complement strand
TGACCCAAAATTGTGTTGAAACAACCCAGCATTTTTTAGAGTGTAGGATATTATTATTGTAATAATTATTAAAATTGTATTGGTTGAAATTATTGTTTTGTTTCAATAGTATTTTGATCTAGACACGTAGCTATCCTTTAAAGGCTCTAAAGAACAACCATTTTTCTATAGGATTTCATGCACATAATTTGTAGAAAGCATAGGACCGAAATCAAACGTATAGCTTATTATCAAAGTGCGGTATTAATAAAAAAAAAACGTTGTCTTTCTTTATGTATTCCTTCTCTTTCTAGC
>NW_015588325.1:0-294 GCF_001515605.1 Sinocyclocheilus anshuiensis | reverse complement strand
TGGTTTGGTGCCACAGTGCATCTGGAGGTGATCGTTTAGGTGATCGACACTGACAAACTGACGACGGCAATACTGGCACACCACTTTTGTGCTCTGCATTTCAAGGAATCGCTTTGCTTCTTCGTTGTCGCCATGATCTTTCACATGGGCAACAAGATTGCGGAAATATTTAAATCCCCTCCTGCAGCTATGGACCGGACAAATATTCCCTTCACAGCCACCCTTGAAATCTAAGCACTCAGAGTCATTGGCATCTCCATTGCTAAGTTTATGCGACTGCCCACCAGAGTTATT
>NW_015588324.1:0-294 GCF_001515605.1 Sinocyclocheilus anshuiensis | reverse complement strand
TTGGACAAAATGTTATTATAATTCTTACAAATATTCACACTAGAAAAGTGATTGTGAAAGGCTAAGTCACATGGCAAGTCCATTCCAGTTTCAGGTTTCCTGGTTAAACTAACTAAAACACAAATACACAACTCACTCGAGTGTGCATTTGTGCGTCTATAGGAGGGAAGCGATGCCTGCTGAGGTTGCCATGGCAGCAGTCTCGACCAATCCGAGAGCTCCCATAATGCCATGCAGGGATTTGGGACACTGGATGGGCAAACGTCACTCAAAAGAGAAGGTTAATGAACTAGT
>NW_015588323.1:0-294 GCF_001515605.1 Sinocyclocheilus anshuiensis | reverse complement strand
TTGGTCACAAATGCGACCGTTTTAGTCGCAGTCTGGAGCCCTGTGCATTAAAATTCAAGCTGACACCTGTAGACTGATGATGATCCAGACTTTTTCAGTCAACAGAGTCTTGCTGTGTTTTACACACCTTCTTGTATCACAATAGAGTTTTTTTTGTTTTGTTTGTTTCGCTTATGGATTTGTTTCCATGCTGTTTTATCTTTCATTGCAGTGTTCATTCCTGCCTTTATTTACATCTCTGCCTAGATTTTCATTTTACCACCACATTTCCTTCCTATAGCCATTTGTGGTTTG
>NW_015588322.1:0-294 GCF_001515605.1 Sinocyclocheilus anshuiensis | reverse complement strand
TTGACAAAAGGGGATATCAAAGGGGAAAAGGACAGGTGCTCAAGCAAAGCCACTTGAAGGCAAGCCTGCAACCTTTAGCCAAAAAAGTGTAACAGCTGATGCTAATGCTTCTGGGTTGCCAGTACGTGAGAAAGGAGACCAGAGGCCGTTTTTTTTAATGGATGTAAATGGAGGAGGGGTTTCACTACACTGAAAAACAGCTTTTTAGAGGAAACAGCTTATCATTTAATAAACCAACAGCCTGTCAGCTAATCTCCAACATGTTTTACACTAATCAATACTTTTGGATTGAAC
>NW_015588321.1:0-294 GCF_001515605.1 Sinocyclocheilus anshuiensis | reverse complement strand
GATTGAAACTGATTGATCTGCCTTGCTATTGTTTCTCTTATCATTCAACTTTTGATTAGTTATTGAGTTTTATTTTTTATCTTTAACCTTAGTTATTCATTTAAAATTGATGCTACTTTCTTTTTTCCCTTTAGTTATTACATATGTAGCCTATATGTATTATTTTTTCTGTTATTTCTGCATTATTCACATTTACAATTAATTGTATAATGTATAATCATCATTTTTATTTACATTTTACTATTGCCTGTTTCCTCCAATTACATAGATTTTTACTTCTCATTGCTTCTTTTG
>NW_015588320.1:0-294 GCF_001515605.1 Sinocyclocheilus anshuiensis | reverse complement strand
CACAGAAAGTGTGCTGTGGTGATGACACTTTAGGGGACTCTGAAAGGAAAAACAAAGCCAGTCTGATTGTTGCTCTGCATAAAGCTGACCATCATTTGTTTGAGTTTGTTTTGGTTTGTGTATGCACTTTTTAGTGCAGCTAAAATAATGATCTCGCAAACATAGGATAGTTTAAACTGTAACTAATGGGGGGAAAAAGCATGACATGATAGTTAAAAAATACTGTACCTTCCAAATGCACCATGTACATGCCACTATTTTTAGGCTTTAGTCTTATGAATAAAGCCTGAGACT
>NW_015588319.1:0-294 GCF_001515605.1 Sinocyclocheilus anshuiensis | reverse complement strand
CTCATATTTCATGGGAATATTGATCTATGATTTCTTTCCCTATTGACTTATTGCGTTTCCCCAAAATTATCATATTTCCTTAAGAGTGCTAATTTGGATCATTCTGTCAATATCAGTCATTTTTAACGACCAAGGAGAGGGAGTGTTTATGATCAAGCTTCCAAACTTTTCATATCTCTAAAAAGCCCTGAATGTGCTCTGTACAAAACATCCAGACTTAAAACTGTGGCATGTATGGTCTCAGAGAAATGACTAAAATATAATGTCCTCTACAGAGGACAAAAGTCTATGCCT
>NW_015588318.1:0-294 GCF_001515605.1 Sinocyclocheilus anshuiensis | reverse complement strand
GATTCATTATTAATGCATGTTAAATTATGCATATCTGCCCTCTAATAGAATTTCACACATTCTAGAACATTCTTCAGGAAATGTGTCTAACTGTGCCTGTAATTTCCTGCCAGGTCTGAATTTCAATCATTTTGAATGATGAAGGTTTTCTTTTTAGAGATTAGAGCAGGATCATTGGTCTGTGGTAACACATTGGGTCATTTTTAGTAGCTCATCAAGTTCTCAGTGAAGTCTGCCTCTGGTAAATCAAACAGAACGTCTCTAGGTTACGTATGTAACCATGGTTCCCCGAGG
>NW_015588317.1:0-294 GCF_001515605.1 Sinocyclocheilus anshuiensis | reverse complement strand
AATAATGATGTCGTCAATATAGACAAAGCATATTTTCGTTCTTAGTCTCCATCAGCCTCTGGAAGGTCGCAGGTGCGTTTTTTAACCCAAAAGGCATAACATTGAGGTGATATAGACCTGCAGACACGATAAAAGCAGTCTTGGCTTTACTATCAGGGTCCATTATCACTTGCCAATATCCGCTCTTGAGGTCTATGGTAGAGAAAATGGATGCCCCGGAGACTAATTCTAGGATCTCTGTGATGTTTTGGAGAGGGTAAGCGTCATTTTCTGTAGTTGCATTGACTTTACGGT
>NW_015588316.1:0-293 GCF_001515605.1 Sinocyclocheilus anshuiensis | reverse complement strand
GCTATATATATATATATATATATATATATATAGGGGAGAGCAGGGTGAGTTGAGCCAATTTTTACTTATGGTGTGTTTAAAGCGAGCACATGACAGTAATGGGTACAACTTTAATATGCACGTAAATTTCAGGATGTGGTGCGTCCTTGGGAATAATCAATTTGGATCCAAAATAAACTGCTTTCAAAATATGACTTTCCAAAAAAAAAAAAAAGTGGTCTCTTGGTTCAACTTGCCCCCAGTGAGGTGTAAATTGAGTCTAGGGAGAGGGTAAGTTGAGCCACATGGAGTTA
>NW_015588315.1:0-294 GCF_001515605.1 Sinocyclocheilus anshuiensis | reverse complement strand
ATGCTGTAAATAAAATGTTGTGTGAACGGGACAATTTAATAGTCACACCTGTTACAAAACATGGTGCCAATCCCATAAACAGTTAAAAAACATTAATATAAAAATATGTATTGATTATTAGTTTTATGATGAACAGAAAATCTAGTTTGGTTGATATTCTGATAATAGAAAAAACAAAATCAATTTATTAAAATAACACTGATTTGTGACCCTGGTCCACAAAACCAGTCATAAGTAGCACAGGTAGGCTATATTTGTAGCAATAGCCAAAAATACATTGTATGGGACAAAATT
>NW_015588314.1:0-294 GCF_001515605.1 Sinocyclocheilus anshuiensis | reverse complement strand
AGAAAATTAGAATGATACTTTTAAATATAAAACTAAAATTGCCAGCGGGTGGCGGCAAGCCACTGTACAATGAATGAGTCGTTGAATCATTTTTTTCAATCGATTCATTAAAAACAGCAGATTCATTTAGGAATGAAGTAAAAGAATGAGAACTCAGTGATGATGTGTACAAGGTATGGTAATAAAAACATTCTGAGCATTACTGAAAACATTCAGGGCTTCAGCCCCCTAAGCCCACCACTAGTGCCTTCCCTGATTAAACAAAATATAATTCAAATTTAATTAAGAATAAAT
>NW_015588313.1:0-294 GCF_001515605.1 Sinocyclocheilus anshuiensis | reverse complement strand
CATTCACATTCTGTATGGAAAATTGAACATACTTTAATCTAACCGAAGGCAAAATTGAGAATTTTAAATACTAAATACAACAACAGCTGAGAGTATTAACATTCTGACCACTGTAAGCACATCTACAAAAGTATATTTCAGCCACGGAGCTGCTTAAAAGGATAGTTCACCCAAAAATAAAAATTTTGGTCTATGACTGTACCTGTATATACTTCTATAGTATTTTTTCCCCCCAATACAATGGAAGTTAATGGGGACCAGCAACTGTTTGGTTACCAGTCATTGTCTTCATCT
>NW_015588312.1:0-294 GCF_001515605.1 Sinocyclocheilus anshuiensis | reverse complement strand
AGCCGTGCCGAGCCGAGTCGTACCACACAGTGGAAAAGCGCCATATGCCAATAGAGGGTTCTGCTCTTTCAGTCTTCAGATGAAGACTCTGGCACAGACATGAGACAAGCTCTCTTCTCAGGTGGCTCAGTTGTCACTGGGTTATCTCTCAGTGCAAGCCCCACCCCACCCCCCCTTTCCCGGAGGAAGGCACAGATTGAACTCGACGTCTCAGCTCTGTCAGCCATGCTCAGACATTTGAGGTCCTTAAACTTAGGGTCCAGTGCTGTTGCAACCCTCAGCCATGTGATGTTG
>NW_015588311.1:0-294 GCF_001515605.1 Sinocyclocheilus anshuiensis | reverse complement strand
GAGCTGTTGAGGTTATTTGGGTTGTGTAAGCTGTAGCGGCACAGGTGAAGAGGAAGATGGTTCTCTGAGTGCCCTCGAACGGTGCTTGAGTTCCTGCCCTAAAAAGCTCCTCTGACGTTTCTGGTCCTGTCAAGCTTATCTGCACTGTACTCAAGAGGACATTACTCCTCCTCTCAGGACAAATACGCCTGGGTACGTGTGTGTGATTTAACAATCGCATGGGCAGGCTGGATACTTTTTAGAGCGTGTATCTTTATTTTAAAACACAGGAGAGTGTGATTAACTAGCTCCTCT
>NW_015588310.1:0-294 GCF_001515605.1 Sinocyclocheilus anshuiensis | reverse complement strand
GATTCTTTGATGAACAGAAAGAAAGAACAACATTTATGTGAAATAAAATTTGTTTTTTAACATTAAAAATGTCTTTACTGTCACGTTTGATCATTTTAATGTGTCCTTGATGAATAAATGTATTAATTTCTTTCTAATTTCCCTAAACTTTTTAATGGTAGTGTAAATCATTTAGTTTAAAATATTTTTAAGCTAAATATTTTTAAAACACTTTTTAACTATAAAATTAAATAATTGTTCTATAAATTCTTTTTAATGCAGTTAAAAATTCAATTTTATTAAAAAGTAACTATT
>NW_015588309.1:0-294 GCF_001515605.1 Sinocyclocheilus anshuiensis | reverse complement strand
CTGGTCACATGACTGAAGTGTCCTGACTAATCTGTTCCAGCTGTTGCCTGTCTTGCATTACATCCTAAACATCTGCTTTGTCTCACAGTAAACACAATGATGGAGAGAAATAGAGAGAAGAAGCTATTAAATTCATCACACTCTCACTGCTGACACTAAAGCGTCGTCTATTACAGAGGAGGGGCAGAAATGACTCATGCGCACCGAGGGATTGTGGGTAGGCGTTTGAGTGATATTTTGAATAACGAAGTGATAAATTAATATGAAAGCAGGTGGACAGGTAAGACAGGGAAA
>NW_015588308.1:0-294 GCF_001515605.1 Sinocyclocheilus anshuiensis | reverse complement strand
TTCTGTACACGGTTAGCTGACTGACGAATAACGTCTGATTTAGATTTATTTATTTATTTGTTTGTTTGTCAGAAAACTTCTCTGTCCCATGGCAAATAAAATAATCATTACTTACAGTATAAGCAATGGTTAAATGATTACAGAAATTGTTTGCTGTACAAGGAATAGTTCATTTAAAAATGAAAGTTTGCTAAAAACATTTACTCACACTCAGGCCATCCAAGATATAGATTAGATTGTTTCTTCATTTGAACAAATTTGGATAATTTTATTAATTTATTTATTGATTCATGA
>NW_015588307.1:0-294 GCF_001515605.1 Sinocyclocheilus anshuiensis | reverse complement strand
CTGCATGCATGTTATTCCACCAATCCTCTTTCTGCACAATTGCACAATGCAGCTTGACTTCACTGACCAGAGGGCTTTCCTTTGAAAGCGGATCAGTCTGTGAGACTACCTGAAGCACACTCAAGGGTCTGGCTTCTGTTTTGCGCTCAATCTTAAGACCTTCTACCATCACATCAAGACCTTTGGCATAATCTGAAGTTAGTTTTACACGTTCTTCTTTAGTGGCTACAAATTTACGGTCTTTTTCTTGTCTCTGGATGGCTTTCTGTTCATCTGGCTTTTCGACTGAAAGTA
>NW_015588306.1:0-294 GCF_001515605.1 Sinocyclocheilus anshuiensis | reverse complement strand
AAGATTGGATAGGGAAAGCTCTGGCTTCGTGTGGATGTGGCCTTAGATACAATTTTTTTTGTGATGATCAGATCAACGTTATGCATCAGTTACTGTTTTTTTCTTGTCTAGAACTACCTTTTCCTCAGACATTGGCACTTTTGGTAGAAAACGCTTCTCTGAACTACATACAAGTTCATATTGCAGGAGTGTGTGTTTGGTAACTATGACAAGCTTGGATTGTTCTTTGTTTTCCTATTTAAAATGTATATGAGTGGATTAGTTGAGTGAGTGAGTGAGTGAGTGTGTGTGTGT
>NW_015588305.1:0-294 GCF_001515605.1 Sinocyclocheilus anshuiensis | reverse complement strand
TGTTCTGTGCTCGTCAGTGCAGCCAAAGGCAGAACAGTTAGCATGCTTTGCTCGAAATTTTGCCATGGTGTTAGAACTGGTACACCGTTGTCGCTTGCGAAAACACAATGGCAGTGCTGTGTGTGGAAACGTGCAGATTAAGGGGCGGAGATATTATAATAAGATCCCCTTTCTACGTCACGGTTGGAGCGAAATCTGAGCGGCTCGTTATTTTTTCACAAGCTTACAGAGAAAGGCTTAGCAAAAAAAATGTACTGGGTTGTTCTTTTTCATGTTTTCTGGGTTGGTAGATGC
>NW_015588304.1:0-294 GCF_001515605.1 Sinocyclocheilus anshuiensis | reverse complement strand
ATGAATTTATATGAATGACATTTTTATTTAACAACTACAATCACACTAGTATATTGACTGATTTGTTGAACTTCCAACCTTGTAAGTGTCACGATCTGCTGCAACTATTTTGTCGGAGACGAGGAGCGAAGGAGCGAGGAGACATCGGAGAATATAGGAAACAGGATTTATTAATACACACGTAGTACAAGAACCAAAGGACGTTTAATACAGCACGAGGAACTAAGAAAAGGAAACACTTTAAATACGCAAGACATGACGAGGGGATGACGAGAAACACCTGGGATCAATAAA
>NW_015588303.1:0-294 GCF_001515605.1 Sinocyclocheilus anshuiensis | reverse complement strand
GGCGCAAAACGTTCATACTTTTCTTCAAAATGTGTCTGTTTCTGCACGGTTTCAAACCAAGGACCTTTCTCGTGTTAGGCAAATGTGATGACCACTACACTACAGAAACCCTCTTTTGCCTTAATACCTCTAGGCAGGCGAAGCCTTTTGTAGCGTTAAGTGAGAACACAACACACAGAGGATCTATTTTTATAATTCTTGGATTTATCTCTCCCGTGAACTGCCAAAATAGAAGCAGCACATTACTTTTCCCACCAGAGACAGCAATATATTGGATCACTGTTACACAGCAAT
>NW_015588302.1:0-292 GCF_001515605.1 Sinocyclocheilus anshuiensis | reverse complement strand
AACATGTAGTGCAGCAGCCAATCAAAGCAGCCCTCGACTGGGCTGGGAGGAGGAAGTGGCCAATGGGGTGCAGGCAGTGGCGGTACATTCCCCAGCTCTTAAGAGGTTAATGAGCAAAGCTGCTCGGCTTCCTGCCAGCCCTCCAGCAGCTCAGAGACGTTCCCACAATGAGTGAAAGCTGTATCACGACAGGACTGAGACTAATTATACACCCACAGAGAGAGGGAGAAACAGGAGGGGGTCACAAAGGGTGAGTGAGCTGAAGTGTGTGTGTGTGTGTGTGTGTGTGTGT
>NW_015588301.1:0-294 GCF_001515605.1 Sinocyclocheilus anshuiensis | reverse complement strand
CAGATGTGTGCGCAGAAAACTTCTCACACAGCGCTCGACTGTTCCACCAACAATCCCGAACGTCTTTTATGCTCACCTTGTGCCTTCGAGCAGTCCTTATATTGAGTCCCGATACGTGAGTTTGAACGAGAATGCACGCGTTGGCGGTAATGCTTAGATGGACATTATGTGAAAGTGTGGACAGTGCTAAAATAAAGGTGCCTATTTATACTACAGATATCTATATTTTACGCGTGGCATCAATGCATTGTATTGTCAGACATCGTATCGATGTATCGATCCATATCGATGAAT
>NW_015588300.1:0-294 GCF_001515605.1 Sinocyclocheilus anshuiensis | reverse complement strand
TTCAGCTTTCAGATGATGTGTAAATCTCAATTTTGAAAAATTGACTGTTATGACTGGTTTTGTGGTCCATGGTCATAAATGTTCCTCATATGTCGAATGCTCCAGCAGAGCATCCTGACACACATCTGCTTCTCCACCTCACTGCTGGGTGAGTCAGCGGTGGCCTAATGGCTGATCCAGGATCAGCGGTATTGATTCTTTCTTGTGGCCTGAGAACATTACTGTCTACTTGATCCCACATGAGTTCTTCAAAGAAGTGCAAACAGGACTTTTTTTTTTTTTTTTTGCGTGAAT
>NW_015588299.1:0-294 GCF_001515605.1 Sinocyclocheilus anshuiensis | reverse complement strand
CAGTGAGAGTTGCAACTTCACTGGCATTGTGCAATAAGATTTCAGTTAGGTTAGGAAGGAAGGGAGTCCCCAAGGCGTTAAAGTATTGGCGGCATAAGCTCAGAAACGCCCTTAGTCCACGCCCACGAGGAGGCAACCGCCCTCGTTGAATGGGCTCTGACACCAGTAGGACATTCCATTCCCCGGCTGGAATATGCCAAGGAAATAGCATCGACCACCCAATGTGATAGCCGTTGTTTAGAGACAGGTTGCCCTTTGGCGCTGCCTCCATAGCATACAAACAGCTGCTCAGAT
>NW_015588298.1:0-294 GCF_001515605.1 Sinocyclocheilus anshuiensis | reverse complement strand
GTTTGTCTTCATAAATTTTAGTCAAAAGATTCTCCTCTGGAATGTAATTTCTTCTGTAGAGCAGGAGCCCTAAAATCAAGCCCCAGCCTCTATTGAATATTCAGTTTCCCTCAGAAATACATCATAATACTGAAATCAAGCACAACTTGTGGTTCACGCAGACTTTTAGATGGGAATTTGTTTGTGTATCTTATCTCAGAGGTTTTATCTTTTCACTTGGATCCAACAATTACAATCAGCATCATAATGCATTACCTGCTGATTATTAACGTTTGTTAATTGCCAAAGCCACAA
>NW_015588297.1:0-294 GCF_001515605.1 Sinocyclocheilus anshuiensis | reverse complement strand
CAGCAGTGTAGCACACATTGATCGGCACATGCGCATCACAGACAGACAGAGAGCAGCAGAAGTGAAGCCCTCCCTCCCTTTCCAGTTGCATTTGTCTTGCTGTGGAGGTGAGTGGTGATGAACAAAAGAGCTACCAGTGCCTCGAATTTACAGCTAATTATCCAAAAGACAAGTCTTGCTAACATCCATGACTCATGAGAGAGCTGCCATGTAAGTTAGCTAAAGTTTAGCTAAGGCAATAGGAAGTCTATAGGTTAGACCAGTGCACGTTCTTTCACTGCATGATTCAGTTTA
>NW_015588296.1:0-294 GCF_001515605.1 Sinocyclocheilus anshuiensis | reverse complement strand
GATTTAAGTTATTTACGAAATCTTTATATGTTTATTTATGTAAATCCTGCGTGTTTTAATTAATTAGTTAGCGCGCTCTGAACTTTGGTGTAGCAATCAAACACTAGAGCGGCGGGAGTTGCCATGGAAACGGGGTGACTGACAGCACTGAAAAGCTGCACGCTCCGTCTCTCGCTGCTATTTTCACTGCTTTCGGTAAGTTAAGTCCATTAAATCTCACAAATATCATATGCAACTGTTTCTGACACCTCTCTTGCTTGTATTTGACCCGCTTCTGTTGAATTTACTTCATAG
>NW_015588295.1:0-294 GCF_001515605.1 Sinocyclocheilus anshuiensis | reverse complement strand
GTGTTTCTGTGAAATGTAACACTTTATTAGTGCAACTAAGCAAATTAAGAGAGTGCAAGCCCACAGATGCTGAAAACTTTCCTTCTCTTTAAGGGAATGTTGGTTCATGCAATGTTAAGACTAAAGCTTGCCCAGATGATAGATCTTTCTAACATGTGAAGGGAAATGTTATTTGTAATGCAGAAAGACAGATTTTAAAGTCTTAAGAATTTTATACTAATGAAGTTATGTACGAGCTTTTATGCACATGAATCTTTGATTAGTGCTTCTGTGAACAGTAACACTATCTTGGTG
>NW_015588294.1:0-294 GCF_001515605.1 Sinocyclocheilus anshuiensis | reverse complement strand
ATGTAGCATTTCTTATTTATTTGTTCTACTGTAGTTTTTTTTGTCTGATTGCTTGTAATTAGATTCTTATTCTTATTTAATTGCTGACTGTTTACTTCACTGAGCTTGATTTTTTTTTTCTTTTTCTTTTGTGATATTGACACTAGTGACAAGAATTATGAAATTTCTGTTATCAAAAATTTTTATATCATAAGAAATTTATTTAAAGCAAAAATAACTATATTGTGATATATGTATATATATTGTTACGTGAAATAAAATTACTCATATCGTAATATAAGATTTTGGTCATAT
>NW_015588293.1:0-294 GCF_001515605.1 Sinocyclocheilus anshuiensis | reverse complement strand
CTGCAGGACACCAGCCCTCCAGGACCGAGTTTGGACACCCCTGGTATATTAAGCCCTTGACATTATCCAAAGAAAAACATTGTTCATTTTTGCTACTCGAACTGCATTTGTTTCCTCATGGTAACACTGGTTTTTTCCCTCTTGCAGTGAGGGGTCACTGGGATGAGGACAGCGTGGTCAGCTCACCTGACACGAGTGATTCAGGCGACCGATACCGTGGTGACCAATGCCATGCAAGTCCCCAAGAGTCCAGCAAGATTGAGACGTTGATTCGAGCCACGCAACAGATGATCA
>NW_015588292.1:0-294 GCF_001515605.1 Sinocyclocheilus anshuiensis | reverse complement strand
GAACAACGACCTGGTTCTTAACATAGACAAAACCAAGGAACTCATCATGGATTTCAGGAGAAGAGCACCCCCTCTGCAGCCTCTCATCATCAAGGGGACTGAGGTGGAGAGGACTGTTAGCTATAAGTTAGGCTTTTACATTTCAGAGAACCTAAGCTGGGCTAAAAACACTGCGACAATAGTGAAAAGAGCGCAGCAGAGGCTGTATTTCATCAGACTGTTGAAGAAGGCCAGACTTAGATCTCAGCTCCTCAGCTGTGTCTATAGAGGCCTCGTCGAGAGTATTCTTACCAG
>NW_015588291.1:0-294 GCF_001515605.1 Sinocyclocheilus anshuiensis | reverse complement strand
ATCATAAAAAGAGAATCATGATTTCCACAAAAATAATCAAAATTCGGCCTATTAGAATGATTTCTGAAGGATCAAATAACACTGAATGAATAAATTACATAAAATGTATTAAAATAGAAACCTATCTTTTAAATTGTAATAATATCTTACAATAGTACAATTTTACTATATTTTTTTATCAAATAAATGCACCTTTGGTGAGCAGAAGAAAGTATTTTTACATTAATATTAATACATCTTAATAACTTCAAATTTTTAACCAGTAGTGTTAATTTAACTTAAACGAAAAAAAAT
>NW_015588290.1:0-294 GCF_001515605.1 Sinocyclocheilus anshuiensis | reverse complement strand
TAACGAGATGTTTTCTCGTTAAAACAACATATTTTCTCGTAAAAACGAGATGTAACAAGTAATTATCTTGTTAAAACTACATCTTTTCTCGTTAAGACATATTTAAAACGACATATTTTTTCTCGCAATAACGACATATTATGTCATAAAAGCGATATGTTTTCTCGTATATATATGATATACATTATGTGAGCGAGCAGCGATTGCCCACGCTGCTGTCGCCCCAGTCCTGACACGAGGATCTGCACGCTGCTGAAGTTATTGAAATACACTGTTTTAAATGTATTTTAATGT
>NW_015588289.1:0-294 GCF_001515605.1 Sinocyclocheilus anshuiensis | reverse complement strand
CTGTTTGTACAAATTGTTTTGAGAAATGCACATACTTATTTGCAAATATTGAGGTTGATTTGAGAAATGCACCAAAGCGACTGACAAAAACTGTAAGACAGCTAATTTTACAGAAGACTAATATTCAGAATGTGATCAATGTCTTTTGCATAATGCCAGAAACTGCACACGGCCCTGTGAACTTATAGGAGAGCATACCACACTTTTAGACTGTTCTATATTTTTGAACAAATGTTTGCATTCAAGGTTTTTTGTATAAATGGGACCATTGGACAGCGTGGGGGTTAGAGATGC
>NW_015588288.1:0-294 GCF_001515605.1 Sinocyclocheilus anshuiensis | reverse complement strand
CTGTATCACCTTAGTGAACTCTTATCAGGTTTTACGCATGTGCAGAAAGGTGAATTTAGTGTTTTCTGACATTTCAGTGTGGATGTGAAACTTTTGGAAATGCTTGAAAACGTGTTTACGGAAGGTGTTTTAAAACTAAAACGTCATTTTCAAATGTATCCAAATGAATGTAGATGTAGCCTCAGTGAATTCAAGTGTGGTACTGTGATAGGATGCCACCTATGCAGTCGTTCCTTGAAATTTCATCCCTACTAGATATTCCACGGTCAACTGTAAGTGCTATTCTTAGATAGT
>NW_015588287.1:0-294 GCF_001515605.1 Sinocyclocheilus anshuiensis | reverse complement strand
AAAACACTTCAGGTACTACACTTAAAATCAATTGAAGTGTTAGTGCTATTTAGTGTATTAATTTATATTAAGTGTACTTAAGTAGCACAGTTTGGAAAATATACTTAAAACTAATACATTACCGATATATTTAGAATAAAATCTACTTAATTTAAACTTAGAATTACTATATAAAAGTGTACTAACATTTAACTAATTTTTAAATCATTTATAGCACACTAATAAAAGTCCTCTATATATTTTTTGCAATAGTACACTTTATTTCAATGTACTAAAAATCAATTTAAATATCAG
>NW_015588286.1:0-294 GCF_001515605.1 Sinocyclocheilus anshuiensis | reverse complement strand
CCCAAGGCATTAACGCCATGTCTCGTTCCCGTCTCTCAGGGAACCGATGTTACGACAGTAACCGGAGACGTTTTTATTTCATGCATGTATGATTGTATGTACATACGTATGTATTTATGTATGTTGTTGTGGTTTAATACTTGTTGGTTTAATTACCAGTGTTGGTTAGTAACTATATGTAACTAAATCATGTAGGCTAATTCAATTTAATTTAATTTAAAATATCTGTATTTAACCTCAGAATGATCCCAAAGTAAGTCTGATTTTGTGGTGGCTGTGCTTTAAAATTAAATT
>NW_015588285.1:0-294 GCF_001515605.1 Sinocyclocheilus anshuiensis | reverse complement strand
CCTTCTTGCAGCCGTTGGGGAACACACTGACAAGGCAGATCTTAGGACATGTTCTGGCACTCAATCCTTCACCACATACTTGAGTGCACGTCGACTTAACCTCCCGGATTTCTGCTTCGTCTTCCTCCCCGCCATCCTCAGAAGTGGAAGGGAACGCCTTAGACTTCCAGGTAGGTGGGTAGGGGTGAAGTGCTGTCACATGAGCCGCACTCCCACACTCTGTACATTTTATCTCAGCGGTGCAATTCTTTGCGAGATGGTCTGTGGAGGAGCAACAGCGAAAGCAGATGTAAT
>NW_015588284.1:0-294 GCF_001515605.1 Sinocyclocheilus anshuiensis | reverse complement strand
GCTCTTCTCTAAGGTGCCAGTGATGTCAACAGCACAGCCAAATGTGAGGTCTCTTGACAAGAAGGGAGGATATATCAAAACTATACATCTACAGAGGCCCCAAAGACTATTTAAAGAAATACATTTACATTTTCTTGCCATTTTTGCAACTAAAAGGTGATTTTTTTTTAGTGGATGTAAGAAATTAGTTCCCACAGATTTACACAGGTGTACTTGTTGTCTTGCTGTAACTGGAACATTATATATATATTAGGGGTGTGACGAGATCTCGTGGCACGAGATCTCGCGAGATCC
>NW_015588283.1:0-294 GCF_001515605.1 Sinocyclocheilus anshuiensis | reverse complement strand
GTTTCAGTTCTGTGTTTAACCTTCGATAAAGACACAAAGTTTGAGAAAAGATACAGTCAAGCAATCATGCACATTTTTTTTTTTAATGAGTGGTTGCCTTTTCTCTTTTTTTCTCTCCCAACAGACACACAGGTAGAAACTAAATATATATATTTTGCACCGAAGTCTTCTTTAAGTTACAAAAGCATTTTGGCACGTTTGAATTACATTTTTCTCATGTAAGACAATATAGGATCTACTCTGAGTCTGAATTCAAGGAAGTACAATAAAATAAAAAAAAATACAATAAAAAAA
>NW_015588282.1:0-294 GCF_001515605.1 Sinocyclocheilus anshuiensis | reverse complement strand
ATTCATTAATGATAATGATATAAGAATTTCAATAAAAAAAGATGCAATTTTTATTTCTGTATTGTGTTATATTTTTGTGTTAGTAAGAGAGGTGTTAAAAAATGCTGTGCATAATGAGCACAGCATTGGTGGGTTTTTGTGGATCGGGTGTAGTGGGCCGCTCTGTGCCACAAAGTCCAGGGTCACTTTTTAGCCCCAGTCCGGCCCTGACAGGGGGTTTATGGCTGATCAGACTGGAAAATGAAGGGAAAGTTGAGAGCATTGCATTGTGAGATGCAGTATTTCATTAACACT
>NW_015588281.1:0-294 GCF_001515605.1 Sinocyclocheilus anshuiensis | reverse complement strand
TTTAATACACAGAGCCGTAGTTCACTGACAATTAGGCAATATCACATTCATAATTGAATGCGATTCATCTACGATTGCTAATAATCTGTTGCTAATAATTCTTATTCTCCTTAGACATGTTTCTGTGAGTCTTAAAAGGTCTTAATTTGCCCTCATAAATTAAGGTCTTAAATTTTTCTTTTCTTTTTTTTTTTTTGTCTTGTTTCTTGATTTAAAAATGCTTTGATTTCTGTACTGGAGAACATTTAGTTGAGATGCAAAATGAAGAGGAATATTCTAATTGAAATTGATCAA
>NW_015588280.1:0-294 GCF_001515605.1 Sinocyclocheilus anshuiensis | reverse complement strand
ATTGGAATAAAAATGTAAAATGACACTTTTTCTTTGCTTTATTCTTATACTCTTTATTATAAATTTTATAATAATAATAATAAAATGAGTGAAGTAGTAAGATTTTTTTTTGCATTTTTTTAAGTAATTTTTTTTTACGCAATTTAATTTATTTTATTGTATTTTTTTTTTGCATTTTTTTTTCCCCAGTATAACTTCATGCAGCTAACTGATAGCGAGTTTGTGACCAAAATAAAGTACGCTACTGTACTACTATATTTCTACAATATGCATATTGTGCATTGAGCTTGCAAA
>NW_015588279.1:0-292 GCF_001515605.1 Sinocyclocheilus anshuiensis | reverse complement strand
GGAGCGCTGCTGCAGGCCGAGCGACCGACACGAGCGAGAACACAACACCGACTCAAGGTCAGAGCTGACACACAGCTGCCGAGAGAAACATGAGAGCAGAATCAGATGTATGTTTGCATCTGAGAGAACAGACACTGAACTACTGACATCACGTGTGTCACAGTGTGTTTCCATACGATCAGTCAGTCCTCTCACTACACTCAGACTCCATGAAGGGGTGTGTGTGTGAGAGAGAGTGAGTGAGAGGGAGAGTGTGTGTGTGTGTGTGTGTGTGTGTGAGAGAGAGAGAGAG
>NW_015588278.1:0-294 GCF_001515605.1 Sinocyclocheilus anshuiensis | reverse complement strand
TCCAGCTGCTGTTGTCCCTTTGTAAATGCTGGAACTTTTACTTCAACACACATCAATCCCACACTCTCTTTTATGTCAAACCCTCGATCCGCTAATACCAAGTCATCTGGCAGTAATTTGTCCAGAAATCCACAGTTCTCAGTAATTCGTTTGTCACTGGTGCGCGCACCCCATCCTTTGGAGATGAAAGAAATTACTCCTTGTGGAGTAATGCTTATTAGGTATTTCAGAGTGTGACTGTGCTTGTAACTTGAAAATGTCTGTGCCCTTGCCTGAAGATTTGAGGGTCGTTCA
>NW_015588277.1:0-294 GCF_001515605.1 Sinocyclocheilus anshuiensis | reverse complement strand
CTGCATTGAATTGATGACAGTGACAGTAAAGACATTTATAATGTTACATTTTTTTTTACTTTCTATTCATCAAAGAACCAGCCTTGGTGAACATAAGAGGATTCTTTCAAAAACATTTTAAAAATCTTACTAAGCCCGAACTTTGGAACGGTAGTGTATCACTAAAATAAGTTTAACCTGATGAAAGCATCCCACCTGCCTGAAGTAGATCATCCAATCTGGCTTGCATTGATGCACCATGTCATATGGAGTGACCAGATAAACTAAGTGAAGAAAACTATTGAGGAGTAAACC
>NW_015588276.1:0-294 GCF_001515605.1 Sinocyclocheilus anshuiensis | reverse complement strand
TCCATGCTTCTCAGTTTACCCCAGTCTCCAATTGTGTGCCAAATCCATTGTATCCTATGTACAAGCCAAGAGTGTCTTGGCAAAGGATGAAATTTGTCTACCATTCAGCCTGACAAAACAAAACCAGCTGGTACTGTTTTTCACATTGACTGACTCCACACACACATTATGAGGCGTTTTGAAGAGAGTACAGAAATGAGCCTCAAAATGTAATGAAAACATAGAACATCCGTAATACTTTATCGTTTTCTGTTTTCTTCCTGTTTTTGTTTGTTACTATGTTTTTGGATTATT
>NW_015588275.1:0-294 GCF_001515605.1 Sinocyclocheilus anshuiensis | reverse complement strand
ATTTGTTATTTTGTTTTCAGAATTGTGATTTGTTTAGCACTTCTTCGTCACCGTATAGTAGTTAGCTATCTCTGTGTCATATGTGGCCGCTTGTCAAGCATGAAAAACACAAGTTTTATTACATTTTATTACATTTTTTATTAAAATTGCTTATTTCTTTAAAACAAAACTAACACTAAATTCTCTATTCTTTTTGTATTCTATCTTTTGTTTTCTTTTTATTATACAATTAACAAAAAGCAAAAAAAAAACTAGCTTGCTCTATTCTTTTTCTATTCTATCGGTTTTCTTTTT
>NW_015588274.1:0-294 GCF_001515605.1 Sinocyclocheilus anshuiensis | reverse complement strand
TGGGAGTGGAAAGTTCTGCAGGTGATCTACTGACAATGTGCAAATTTAAAAAACACAAAATGACCAATGCAATCTACCAAGAATTTCCAAAGCAACTATCCCAGCCATGTCAGGCCAAAATGGGTTAAGACATGTTTTTTTGGGCTCAAATTCCCATAAATGTACTATGAGTGAATGCTGAATCAATTCTTATTTAATATTAATTTTTATTTAATGTAATACTCTCCTCCCATAAATATTGCATATGAAAGGGAAACTCCTACAAATGCATATGCAATTATGTCAGCCTTAACT
>NW_015588273.1:0-292 GCF_001515605.1 Sinocyclocheilus anshuiensis | reverse complement strand
CTCTCTCTCTCTCTCTCTCTCTCTCTCTCTCTCTCAGGATGTCAGCAGGCAGCTGCAGCAGGCCGAAGGGTGTGTCCGCTCTCTGGAGCGCGCTCAGTGCGAGCAGGAACAGGAAGTGATGCGTCTGGTGAGCGCGAGCGGCGTGTTAGCGGGATGCGTGCGCGGTCTGCGCAGACAGGTGTGTGCTCTGGCCTGGCAGAAGGCCGTGCTGCAGGAACAAGTGTGCGGCGCAGACATCCTGAAGTCAGAGGTTGGCAGGCTGCTGCAGGCGCTGGGCGACGGCGGGGTCAAA
>NW_015588272.1:0-294 GCF_001515605.1 Sinocyclocheilus anshuiensis | reverse complement strand
TTTTTAATTTACCAAAAAAAAAAAAAGGAATAGAATAAATGACCAACGAAAAGACTTAAACATTAATATTACAAGCAAACAGAAACGTAAGTGTTAGCCAAATATACAGTCCCTACTTTTCATTTCTCTAAATGAATACATTAGTTTTTACAATAGTCGCTTCAGTCGCACGTTCAGGCATTTTTACTGAGATCTGGGAACTTTTCCAGTTCTTGCTAGAAGTTCATACCTGGAATATGAAACATTGCTTCCCGTGTCCTGGCATTGCCATAGATGTGGAGCAGCAATTTTGTT
>NW_015588271.1:0-294 GCF_001515605.1 Sinocyclocheilus anshuiensis | reverse complement strand
AGCGGAAACCTAGGAGTTGGGGAAAAAGAAAACACAAGTAACAAGCAAAAATAAAAACAAAAACAACAACTCCCAGGGAACGTAACAGTAACATATTTTTTCACAAATATGTGGGTGGATTTTGATGTGAGAGACAATGGGATGGATTTTTTTCACTGGAGAAAGCGTTATTATGGATTATATTTTAGCTGGAAGCAACAGTTTAAAGTTAAAAACATCTTAATTATGGATTTGTTTCTTACAAACATGTAGCTTTTCACTTCTCAAGATGTTAACTGATGGACTGGAGTGGTG
>NW_015588270.1:0-294 GCF_001515605.1 Sinocyclocheilus anshuiensis | reverse complement strand
CCTAGGTCGCATCACATTTGTATTAGTCAAGATAAATTTGTGCATAAAAAAAAAAGTAATTTAGGTCATTAAGTAAACCACCAATTAGGTTTAGGGTAATTCATATGTTCAGTGATTGAACTCACTAGGTTATGCAGTAGTACACTGAAAAGTACTGACAGGTTTCCTGTCAAAACATATACTTTCTGTATAAGGAGTTTGCTTAAGCAGATGGTCTCAAGAGCAGCATACTTTTTTTTTTTTTTTTACACTCTTAGTACCCCAAAATATGTTTACAAATTGATAAGATACTTT
>NW_015588269.1:0-294 GCF_001515605.1 Sinocyclocheilus anshuiensis | reverse complement strand
CAGCATTTTTTAGAGTGTAGTAATTGCTCTTGTTGCTCTGCCATCCTTCTGCATTATAAACTGAAACAATGGGAATGGTGCATAACCATTTCAAATCTTTAAAATCAAGCAAGCATCAACATTTTTTTATCAAAACTCAATATATTATGTTTTCAAACTATGTTGCAATAATGATAACTATTAATCCTCTGATCAAATATTTTAAGTGTCTGTTTGTAAAGAGATTCAACTGATTTTAAAATTGTCATGCTTGCTTGTAACCAACTTGTAAAACAATATGTAATATGAGAAAAG
>NW_015588268.1:0-293 GCF_001515605.1 Sinocyclocheilus anshuiensis | reverse complement strand
GTGTGTGTGTGTGTGCCTGGCTTCTGTCGCTGGTGCTGTGAGTGACGGCTGTGTCTCCGTCAGGTGCATAAGCTGTTGATCGTGGTGGAGCTGCTGCTGGGGGAGATTCCTGACCGCCTGCAGTTCCGCCAGCCATCTCTCAAGAGGTCACTCATGCCCTATTTCCTGCTCACACAGGGTACTTCCTCTCGCTCACACACATCATTGTGTTGAAGAATGCATTTAAAGTACACATGAAATCAACATTGACTATATGTGACCCTGCAGCACAAAAGCAGTCTTAAGTCGCTGGG
>NW_015588267.1:0-294 GCF_001515605.1 Sinocyclocheilus anshuiensis | reverse complement strand
ACAGAAAATCATACACTTGTAGTTCTGCTCAAGCCACAAGGAAATGCAATATTACTTTATATTGTTATTCATTATTGCCATGTTGTTTTATTTTTCCCCCGTGTGCTTGTAATTTTAGTCGTGTTTTTGCTCCAAAAATGAAGTTTAATTTTACATGACCATTATAAAACAGGTGGTTTTGCTATTGTAACTCATTATGTTATTGTATATTTCTTAGAGTTAAGCTAATAACATTATATATAGTTTAATATAGATTGTTTTAATGTATTACAACTTATTTAATATTGAATTTGG
>NW_015588266.1:0-294 GCF_001515605.1 Sinocyclocheilus anshuiensis | reverse complement strand
CTGCAGGACTGCGGCTCTCCAGGACCGGAGTTTGCCACCCCTGGTATAAAGTATACCTCAAATGTCCCTCTCATAAAACTGCATATGTCTCTGATCAATCATTAAATAAACGTGTGTCTTCATACCTCTGTGGTAATGCTGATCACGTCACTGTCTACAGTGTAGTTGAGTTTACCCACCGCAGCGTATTTGATCTCACACTCAGTTTCTTCTCTCAGATCAGTCAGCGTAACCATGTCTTGATCCTTCGGCACAGGTTCAGATGTCCAGACTGTGTTCTGCTTCGCTTTATAC
>NW_015588265.1:0-294 GCF_001515605.1 Sinocyclocheilus anshuiensis | reverse complement strand
CGAGTAACTCGCTTTAGTCAAGGGGTGGCCGAAACCCCACAAACTGTCCAGTTGGATCAGGATACTCCTGGCGGATCCGGTGAACAACACAGGACGGGATGACAACCCTAACATTCCGTCCTAAGTACCCCCAGCACCAGCTGACAAAGCTGCGATAGGCCAGATACCGGTATCGCCTGTGACAACAAGACTACCATTAATGTCGTAAATAAAAACCACTTGTTTGTGCTAATGTGTATATAGATGTTTATGTAACAAATACAGAACTTTAAAGAGATGTCATGTGTCATTCAT
>NW_015588264.1:0-294 GCF_001515605.1 Sinocyclocheilus anshuiensis | reverse complement strand
TTTGAGAATGAGTATCCTGTGCTTAAATGGAAGAACGTCTGACCTTTTGAACAAAGTTCACATGCAATGTCAAAAATGTTAGTAGTATTAATATTTATTTTATTTAAAAACTTGTTTATTTTCAGGTTTAAATTCAATTTTTGATCTCAGATTTTCACTGTAGACTCCTAGACTTTTAAAGCCCACTGTATATGAAGATAGAGAAAGAAGAGAGAGGGGAAAAGAGCAGTTCAGAAGCATATGTGTGCTCGGAGGCAGTGGTCTCTCCTGTCCCACACTCACTGCGCTCCTGGG
>NW_015588263.1:0-294 GCF_001515605.1 Sinocyclocheilus anshuiensis | reverse complement strand
AACACTGTTATTATATAGGTTATTACAATAATAATAATAAAAAAATTTCAATAAAGTGTTAAAGCATGCTCAAGATTGTAAATTAAAAGTTTTATTTTGAAAGACAAAATACAAAGTCTGTATGTATACTGTACAAAACTTAAAATTTTATAATTCAATTTTTTTAAGAAAACTACACATTTTTAATGAAATAGGCTACATTTAACATTTAAAAATACTGTACCAATTAACAGTAGAACAGTTTAATCCAAATTTAATAAGTTGAATTAAATATTCTCAACTTCAAACAGAAGA
>NW_015588262.1:0-294 GCF_001515605.1 Sinocyclocheilus anshuiensis | reverse complement strand
TCTGCACACAAACACCTTACTCTGTTCTCTTTTTTTCTTCATTCCTTCATTCTCTTGTTTATTTGTCTCATCTTATCGCCACCCTTCCTCATTCTGTCAAACTAATATCTTCTTTCTGTCCCTGGTTCCTTCCACTTTCTGTCTTGGATATCCTCCAAGCCTCGCTCTCCTGCCAAAAACACGCAAGTGCACGTGTACATGTGTGTGTGTGTCTGTGGCAGTGGAGGCCATAACGCAGTGCTGTTCATACTTTTCCAAGTCCTTTTTTTCTGTCTTTCATCCAGACTCCCTACC
>NW_015588261.1:0-294 GCF_001515605.1 Sinocyclocheilus anshuiensis | reverse complement strand
CCACAAACCTCGTGTCCGTTCAGGTGGACGCACTTCATTGTGTGAAATGGTGTTATGAAATATTCTACTAATCACACAGTAAAGAGAATATGAGTGTAATGCAGTGAGAAAGACTCGTTCATCACTTTGACTACCTGCACTGGCAATGAAATGATCACTGGTTTGATTAAAAATATTTTTATTCATTCTTAATACATTTATAAATTACTTCATTAATAAATTATTAGTTACAACATTAATAAATTAATAGTTATTAGCAGCGTTCAGAAATATTATAAAAAATAGCATTTTTTT
>NW_015588260.1:0-294 GCF_001515605.1 Sinocyclocheilus anshuiensis | reverse complement strand
CAGAAATTGCTCTATTAACCTCATTTCTAAACATCTCTTCTCAAGGTTTTTTTTGTAGCATCTATGTTAAGTAAATTAGATATTTTTTATTCACAATTTAACCTTGTCTAACATAGTTTTACTGTAAATTGAGAAAATATCGATTTTTCCATATGGCAATGCTGTAGGCCTACCACAGTGGAATTGCAGTGATGTATTTCCCCATTGGGATTTTTAAAAATAGAAATTAGCATCAATAATATGATTGCACAGTTATTTATTTATTTGAAGTGTTTATTGTAGTATAGTTGTATT
>NW_015588259.1:0-294 GCF_001515605.1 Sinocyclocheilus anshuiensis | reverse complement strand
TAATGCTTGCCCCATTATCACTTTTATTTTATTTTATTTTATTTTTTTAGCCTTAGTCTCCTGTTTTTTTTTGTAGCAGAAATTGATGAATATACATGTAAAATCAATTAAAATTATTTTTATGTAACCTGTGAAGTAACTTATTACAGGTTTATTAAACTTTATTAATACACAATCCTGCTAAACTAATATTAAATATAGGAAATCCCATAAAAACATTTCCTCCTGGGTTCAATTCCTTGGTTAGTACATTTATTAATTTCATTTTAATTCATTAAATGTAATTTTAAACAT
>NW_015588258.1:0-293 GCF_001515605.1 Sinocyclocheilus anshuiensis | reverse complement strand
AAAATACTGTTCTTTTTAGCAGCATCATATGACCCCTTTAAGTGCTCTACTCTGTAGATCTGATATGTTGATGTGTACACAATATAGTGCCGTGTGAAACATTCGATTAAACTCCATTGACCTTATTTAGCCTTTGCTGACTTTTCTGGCAGTTACTAAACAAAGGAAGAGGCCTTTAAAGACCCTGGGCCTTATCACTCACTGTGAAACAAAGGAAGCATTCACAGTATTTCCTTCTCTCTGCTTCTTTCCTGAAATCCAGCGATGGATTTCTTTTATTTACATATATCAAA
>NW_015588257.1:0-294 GCF_001515605.1 Sinocyclocheilus anshuiensis | reverse complement strand
TAACATACAATAAGTGGTTAACATGTCAAAATAGGGCTTTTGAAAGCAAAAGCATGATTTCATTATCACACCATATCAATATTCCTTTGGTTTCTCCCAAAGGGAACTAGAACACTCATTAAACCTTTTAAGGAAGCATTTGCAAATGGATTTGTAAGTTAAACAACAAGAGCAAAACACGCAACATATTTTTAGTGTTACTTAAAAAGTAAAAAACAAAACAAAACAGTTTACTTGGTTCAAACTGAAAAAGCAATACTTCTCGTGATTTCATTAAAGGCAAATTTTTTTTTT
>NW_015588256.1:0-293 GCF_001515605.1 Sinocyclocheilus anshuiensis | reverse complement strand
GACAAATCCTTCTGAGAGGTCTCCAGTCCCCAGACATGCTTTACTTGAACTACACATCCTTGACACTCCAGGCAGCACGGCTAATGCCATGAGCAACTTCAAAGGCGGCATTAGATTGACTGTAACAACCATGACGGCTCTGATCGTCACAATCAAAGCTGTGATTATCGTCATCATCCGAATGACAGTCAGACGATGCAGTATAATTAATTTAACATTGTATTTCATGCTTTGTTTGTGCCATCATCGCAGAATGACCTCACCTCTACCTGGAGCACCAATCATCACATGGC
>NW_015588255.1:0-293 GCF_001515605.1 Sinocyclocheilus anshuiensis | reverse complement strand
GTGTGTGTGTGTGTGAGATCCTGCTGTGAAGGAAGTTTGAAGGTTTCTGTGGAGAAACAGTGTCTCCCTCTCGGTGGGTTCGGACGGCCAAACAAATCAAATGGGCTTTCATTTCCTCATTAGTGACTTTTTAAGAAGGTGACGCTCAGGCTAATGAGGTGATTGTAGCCAGAGAAGCTTTAGAGGATTCTAGTGACATTCCCAGTGGTGTTACGTCCAACAGTGAGTGTTTTCATAGGGCAGCGGGGGAGTGTGTGTGTGTGTGTGTCTGTGTGTGTGTGTGTGTGTGTGTG
>NW_015588254.1:0-293 GCF_001515605.1 Sinocyclocheilus anshuiensis | reverse complement strand
GTATTAGAAATACCCTCGCATTAGTAAAACAAAAAGAAAAAAAGATAATAATAAATAAATAAATAAATCAGCGATAAACATATGGAAAGAGGTCTGGAATTTACCCAGTAAATACTGTCTCACTAAGAAGTTACATAAAAAAAACACCCTCACATTAGCATTAACTATTTTTTTGTAATTTGATGCAAAGGTAATATAATGCAAAGTACAGTGTTATAAATGTACATACATTAAAAAATTAAAATACAAAAAAACTTTGGAGGATTTACGATGCTGATGACCGTTGAAACGCG
>NW_015588253.1:0-293 GCF_001515605.1 Sinocyclocheilus anshuiensis | reverse complement strand
GGGTGTGGCGTCAGGCCTTGGAGAGGCTTTTATTAACAGAAAATAGCATAAAAATGTCCAAAGCAGGGAATAAAGTGTCCAAAGGAAAAAAGTGTTCAAAATAAACAGGGGATCTGGTGTCCTCGTCGTGCCGCGGGACGAGAGTTCGTGAAGGTGGGGCAGTGCTCGGGAAGGAAGGGTCCAGGTAAGGGGCACAAGGGGCGGCAGCTTCTTCCAGCGGCTTCATCCTTCTCTTTGCCCACGGTGCTCGAAGGGACTAGACGGCCCGGCATCCTGGCCCGACAGCCGTGTAA
>NW_015588252.1:0-293 GCF_001515605.1 Sinocyclocheilus anshuiensis | reverse complement strand
GCGTGCGAACGTCTCCTGCTTGCACTCTTCCATCAGCCCGAGAAACTGCAGTCATCCCCCCTCTCCACTCGTTACTGCAGCACCACACACACACACACACACACACTTCAGTGAACACACACATACACCCCTCCCCTCCTTCTGTGCGCTCTCTCCACCACTTTCTCTCTCCCTCAGAGAAATCCCCCCCTCCAAATACACACACACACATTCCCTCTCTCTCCATTTTTCCTTCCCCCACCCTTCCCATTCCATCCTCTTCCTAAGCTGCCTGATTGGAGATGCTGCTCACA
>NW_015588251.1:0-293 GCF_001515605.1 Sinocyclocheilus anshuiensis | reverse complement strand
GAATTTTTATTTAGAAATTTTTATTAGAATTTATTAGATTTATTTCCCTCCACTGAAAGTCTATTCCATCAAAACTTTGATGCTCCAAAACGTTCATAAAATATTGTGGTATAACACTTTACAATAAGGTTGCATAATTAACATTAGATAATGCATTAACTAACATTAATTTACTAAGGTTTTTACATTAAGCAATATCGTTGCTGACCCACACATACCTGTCAAAAATGTCCCCCTATTCTCATTTGGACATTCTCAGTTCCAGAGAAAACACACACACACACACACACACA
>NW_015588250.1:0-293 GCF_001515605.1 Sinocyclocheilus anshuiensis | reverse complement strand
TGTGTGTGTGTGTGAGTGTGTTTGTGTGTGTGCGTGTGTATATACAAAAATATAGTTATTTTTGCTTTTAATACGGTCTTTATGATATCAAAATTTTTGATACCATAGAAATTTAATATTTCTTGTCACCAGCGTCAATATCACAAAGAAACTAATACTAGCCTAAATAAACTCAAGCTCACTGACAAACTAATTACAAGCAAAAAAACTACAGTAGAACAAATAAATAAGAAATGCTACAAACATTGTATAAACTAATCAAATGTATAAAAACACTGCATATTCTTCACTGT
>NW_015588249.1:0-293 GCF_001515605.1 Sinocyclocheilus anshuiensis | reverse complement strand
TACATTTCTGTACCTGAAAATTTCTTTTAGATCTACCTGAAAAACTTGAAAGCACTGTTTATTTAATTTGTGTCTTTGTTATATTGTATTTATTTTTTGCTATTGCTTGTAATTTGGTTATCTGTAGAAAAGTTTTTTAGCACTGAGCCCATAGTACCAACCAAAATGTCTCAAATAAAGTTTTAACAGCTTTATTTTTGTATTTATTTTTCTACATGAATGTATTTTTCCTACAACTGAAGTACCTTGTTTGTGTTGTTTCCTAATGAGGATTTACATTATTTTACACATTG
>NW_015588248.1:0-293 GCF_001515605.1 Sinocyclocheilus anshuiensis | reverse complement strand
TGTTTCAAATCAAGAAACAAGTTTGTGTTGCCTGATATTAATAATATAAAAAAAAATAGTCTCTTAGAAATACACATTTGATAGTAGCTTGAGTTTGGATGCAGATGCAGATTTATGTTCATTATTAAAATCAGTAATATCTGTAAAAAAATTATAGCAATCTAAATGTTATATGGTGAAATTTAATTATTCTGACTGAGGTGTTTTTTTAACCATTGTTCTTCCATATTAGCACACATTTAAATCATGAGTTAAAACCACAAATATAGCACCTCAATACCATGGTAAAAATG
>NW_015588247.1:0-293 GCF_001515605.1 Sinocyclocheilus anshuiensis | reverse complement strand
GTACCGAATACTGAAATTTTGGTACCGTGACAACACTAGTCTGCATATTGTATCTCAGCAGCCTCTGTGAGGGGTCAGGGCTTCAGAGTTTATGTGGGACCCTGCTGATTCGGTATTACTCCAGTGTGGTGCTCAAGGAGCTGAGCAAGGCACCGGTGTAGAGTTACACAAGCTCGGCTGCCAGGCAGTTTAATCAGCGGACTGCTTTTCAGACGTCATACGATAACAGCGCTAAGTGAACATCCTGGAAACGCTTGTGGTCAGAGTGCCACCTTTCCTGAAGTGCTGATTCA
>NW_015588246.1:0-293 GCF_001515605.1 Sinocyclocheilus anshuiensis | reverse complement strand
GGGCGAGTACTGGAAAAAGTGGTATCGGTGCATCCCTAGTTTTCAACTTTGAAAATATAAAGTAATGTTTCAAATTTCATAAAATCTAATCATATTCAAATAATTTCTGAAGGATTATGTGACACTGAAGACGAACAAATGTTTATGTTGTGTACATAAACACATAAGCACACAGGTTTGAACAACTTAATTTGTCATGGTCACAGCAGGGACAAATCAGTAATCAAGTAATTAAAGTAATAAATTACAGTGTGGCTTTTGAAAGCCATTGAATATAGCACCATAAATTAAAA
>NW_015588245.1:0-293 GCF_001515605.1 Sinocyclocheilus anshuiensis | reverse complement strand
CTATGGCATCGTGAAGCACCTTTATTTTTAAGAGTGTACTCAGCCTTGCTCAGTACCTTTGTTAATGCTGGATGGAAAGTAAAGCTTCACTGTTACTTCCAGAGCTGGGTGGATTACTTACAAATTGTAATCCATACTGATTCCAAATTACATGATAAAAATTGTGGTTAGTAACGTAATCCATTACGTTACACATTTCAGGTTATATAATCAGACTACTTTTAGATTACTTTTGAACCAACTCGTTCATCACATTGATTTAAATAGGATAATCTTGTACCATATTGACATAA
>NW_015588244.1:0-293 GCF_001515605.1 Sinocyclocheilus anshuiensis | reverse complement strand
ATCAGGCAGTTCGGGGCGCCATGGCGGAGCAGGCAGACTAGGAGGTCTGGCCACTTGGCCCGGCCTCTATGGACGGTGCCCTATAACCCCCAACCCAATTTTTTTGGGGAAAATCTCAACCGCTAAGGCCCTCCGTGGGCCTGACTTGGGAACTGGGGCCCTCCTAGGGCTGAACCTGGGAACTTGAGCCCTCTCTGGGCTAGACTCGGAGACAGGAGCCCTTTCTGGGCTAAACTCGGGGACTGGATCCCTCTCTGGGCTAAACTTGGGGACTGGTGCCCTCTCTGGGCTAA
>NW_015588243.1:0-293 GCF_001515605.1 Sinocyclocheilus anshuiensis | reverse complement strand
TGCGTCGGAGCATCGGAGCCTCGGTATCAATCGTCCCATCACTAGGAGAAAGTAAGGAGTTTGACATTTTGTTTACTGTAACCTTTTTGATCTCTGTTTTTGGTTTAGGGAGTTAGGTTAATATGTTGTACTTTTAGTTTCTTTTCTTTTGGTTAGGGCTTAGGAAAGAGGTCTTAAAATTAGACCTCTTTCAGTATATTATTATTATATTACAGTAATATAAACACATGATTGTTCAAAAAAGCTACATATCAAATTTCAATAGTGCAAAGCTAGAGCAGCATGAAAAGGAA
>NW_015588242.1:0-293 GCF_001515605.1 Sinocyclocheilus anshuiensis | reverse complement strand
TGACAAACACATTTTGCAGTGCATATGCTCACAAACGATACAATAAAAGCTGCACGTATCATCATTGTTATAACATACCAACATTAGGATATATTGTATACAATGACTGTTAAAGCCAAAACACTAATAAACACACACAGAGCTCACAATAGATACATCAAAAGTTAAATATAAAGCTATCGAAGTACTCGAATGATTGTGTGCGTGTGTGAGGTGAGCAGGTGTGAATATCTCACCTGTATGTCCAGAAAGCGCGCGTGTCCCCGGAGAGCCGTGACGCTCAACAGGAGGAA
>NW_015588241.1:0-293 GCF_001515605.1 Sinocyclocheilus anshuiensis | reverse complement strand
GCTGAAAATTCAGCTTTGATCACAGGAATAAATGACATTTTTAAATATATTAAAATAGGAAACATTTGTTTTAAACTGTAATAATATTTCACTCTATTATTGTTTTTATGTATTTTGACCAGATAAATGTAGCCTCGGTGAGCATAAGCGACCTATTTTGTTTAAAAGAAAAAACATGAAATAATCCTATCGACCCCAAATTTTGAGAAGCAGTACCTATTTATATTTCTATGTAACAATCAAATAATATACTGTATTTTTTTTATTTAAATGGTATTTTTGCATTTTAGTAA
>NW_015588240.1:0-293 GCF_001515605.1 Sinocyclocheilus anshuiensis | reverse complement strand
GAAAAAAAAAAAAACACTCACAGCACTTCCATTCAGACGCCAACACAAAAGCAACGGAGCGCTATTCAGGGTGGAGAAGCTGAAGGTTGATGAGTTTAGTCCGTGTGCCACTTCACTCTTTGTGACATATAACTGTCGCTCAAACTATATATAAATCGGTGCAAAAGGGAGTTAAAGTATTTATTTAATTATTTATTTATGGTTGTCAATGTCGAGTTTTCAATGGTTTTCATTGTAGATCAAATTTTAAACAGGTTTATTAAAGGTTTTAAAATAAATAAATAAATAAATAA
>NW_015588239.1:0-293 GCF_001515605.1 Sinocyclocheilus anshuiensis | reverse complement strand
CCCTACTCTAGTCTCAACATATATGTTGTTGTCTACAGTTACTCCGGTCTTGCAAATGGACTCTAAGCTAAAGTGGGACATGCTTTGAATTAAAAGATAATGAATTGCTTAATAAGAAATATTTTTGTTTCACATTAAATGTCACCAACTGTAGGCAGAAGACAGGGAGAGGAAAAATAAGAATAGAAATTTGTAAAGATTACGTTTTTGTGTGTAAGAAGTGCCTGTATGTAGTGAAGTGACATGTGGCCAAGTAAGGTGACCCATACTCGGAATTTGTGCTCTGCATTTAA
>NW_015588238.1:0-292 GCF_001515605.1 Sinocyclocheilus anshuiensis | reverse complement strand
GTGTGTGTGTGCGCAAGAGTGTGTGTGTGTGTGTGTGTGTGTGTGCGCGCAAGAGTGTGTGTGTGTGCGCGCAAGAGTGTGTGTGCGCGAGTGTGCGTGCGAGTGTGTGTGCGTGTGCGCGAGTGCGTGTGCGCGAGTGTGCGTGTGTGTGTGTGTGCGTGTGCATGTGTGGGCATGTAAGTGTGTGTGTGTGTAAGAGCATGTGTGTGTGTGTGCGCAAGGGTGTGTGTGTGTGTGTGTGTGCGCGAGAGTGTGAGTGTGTGTGTGCGTGCGCAAGAGTGTGAGTGTGTGT
>NW_015588237.1:0-293 GCF_001515605.1 Sinocyclocheilus anshuiensis | reverse complement strand
TTAATGATAGAATTTTCATTTTTGGGTGAACTATCCCTTTAACATGCTCTGATTTACCACTAGTCATGTAAACATTTACTTAATGGTTGTACTAGTTTAACAGTGCATGTTTATGCTAATACATATTTCTGCATTTGCTCATCTCTCTCAGGAACAAGCACATCATGATTGATCTTGGCACTGGTAACAACAACAAGATAAACTGGACCATGGAAGACAAGCAGGAGATGATAGACATTGTTGAGACTGTCTACAGGGGGGCGAGAAAAGGACGAGGTCTCGTAGTGTCCCCT
>NW_015588236.1:0-293 GCF_001515605.1 Sinocyclocheilus anshuiensis | reverse complement strand
GATCGGTAAAATAATCCATGTGACATCAGGGGTTCAACCGTAATAAATCAAAATTTTCAACAAAATATACAAAAATAATGACTTTATTCAACAATTCGTCGTCTCCGAGTCACCTAATAATGCCATTTTGGAGAGTATCACATACGTAGACAACAAATGAAACGTATGTACACAGATATGTTTATGTTCAGATCAAAGCGTGAACTACGTAAACAGCGTATCCGCATAAATACGTTTCATATGTTGTCTACGTATGTGATACTCTCCAAAATGGCGCTACAGGGTGATGCGGA
>NW_015588235.1:0-293 GCF_001515605.1 Sinocyclocheilus anshuiensis | reverse complement strand
GCCAACTCAGGGGCTGGAGCCGACACTGGAGCGAGCTCTGGGGCTTGAGCTGACACTGGAGCGAGCTCTGGGGCTAGGATGAAGGCAGAGAACCGTCCTTTTCTCCTCATCCTCCTCTGGTTATGGGGAACTGGGCAGCCTGGCGTTCAATGGCGGCCGGTGGGCTTGAGAGAGCCGTGGCCGGCGGGCTTGACAGCGGCGCGGCCGGCAAACCTATCTTCGGAGCGGCCAGCAGGCTTGAGTGAGCCGCAGCCGGCGGGCTTGACATCGGAATGGCCGGCGGGCAGGAGAGA
>NW_015588234.1:0-293 GCF_001515605.1 Sinocyclocheilus anshuiensis | reverse complement strand
GTTTTGTCAGAATTCACTCACCACTGAAAGCGCTGCAGTTTTTAATTGCAGTTTTGCATGCTCGTGAATCATCTCATGACTAATTGCAGACGCGATGTAAATAAGAGATTCATTATGCTGTTTAGAGAGCTTCATTGATTATAACAGAACTTTGTAAGATCGCAATGAACGAAGATGAGTGACGCCTTTTAGTGATAAAGGGAGTGCGCTTTGCGCACTTTCTAGGGTAGCCTATAATCCATTCAGAATTTCGTTTTTCGGACACATAGGCTACACCCTGCAAAGTTTTGGGA
>NW_015588233.1:0-293 GCF_001515605.1 Sinocyclocheilus anshuiensis | reverse complement strand
GCTCGGCCACATTTAGGTTCTTTGCGCTTGTCTCGTGGGCTTTGGCGCTCGCTCGGCATTAAGCGAAACCATTGCTCTCTGATGCCGATTGCTGATTCTCACTGCGTTGCCCGAAATTCCCATATCTGCTTTCATTTATGCAGAGCCATGTTTGGCGGGTACAACCAAGGGTGACTGATGGCCAAATAATGGGACCTCAAGTATTACTGCCTCTGCCCGCTTTCCCCCTCTCTCTTTGCAGAAATGCCGTCTATACCCCAATGGAGACGGGCCAACGCACACATCCTGAGAGA
>NW_015588232.1:0-293 GCF_001515605.1 Sinocyclocheilus anshuiensis | reverse complement strand
ATCAGTTCTGGATCCACTGCCACTGAATCTAGATGGAGTGTTTGATTCTCTTTGGACTGCATAACGAATCAAGAGTTTAGGAGCTTCTTCAGGTTTCTGCTGATACCAGGCCATACAAGTATATGAACCTGGACAGTCATTGCTCACTACTGTGTTTGTTTTACAGTTTATAGTGACTGATTCACCAATCTGAACTGTTTTTACAGAGGGAGTCTGAGTCACAGTCACTTGTCCACTGAAACCTAAAAACAGAGATAGAAAGAGCAGGATCTATGTGTAACATTGATTGCTGA
>NW_015588231.1:0-293 GCF_001515605.1 Sinocyclocheilus anshuiensis | reverse complement strand
TACACTACTGTTCAAAAGTTTGGGGTCAGTAAGATTTATTTTTTTTTAATAAGAAAAAATACTTTTTATTCAGCAAGGTTGCATTAGCCAAAATGACAGTAAAGGCATTTATAAAGTTACAAAATATTTATATTTTAAATAAATTCAGTTCTTTTGAACTTTCTGTTTAAAGAATCCTGAAAAATAAATATTACAAAAATATTAAGCAGCACAACTATTTTCAACATTGTTAATAAGAAATGTTTGCGGCGCAGCAAATCAGCATATTAGAATGATTTCTGAAGGATCATGTG
>NW_015588230.1:0-293 GCF_001515605.1 Sinocyclocheilus anshuiensis | reverse complement strand
ATTTTCACTGTATTCTGTTCCTGCTTGCCTGTGTTCCCTTGTTAGTTTCCTTGGTTGTTATTATTTCCACACACCTGTTCTGTTTTCCGTTAATTGCGGTTGTCTGTATTTAAGTCTTCAGTTTCCTTCATGGTTGTGTTTAAATTATCTCCTGTATCTTTTCAAAAGTGTTATTAAAGACTGTTAGTTTAATTATCTCCTTTGTCGAGCACGTCATTACAGCCAGTTTTGGGGAAAGTTACTTTTAGAAGTAATGCATTACAATATTGTGTTACTCCCTAAAAAAGTAACTA
>NW_015588229.1:0-293 GCF_001515605.1 Sinocyclocheilus anshuiensis | reverse complement strand
GATAACTGCTTTGATAACCAACCACCACCTGTTGGTGAGAAAATTTATATGCACTGAATGTACATTGAATATTTTTTACAGTCTTGATCTAAACTATGCAGTGTTCCTGAAAAAGCACAAAGTGATGAATCTTCGTTGCAAAATGTTCTTGTATGCATTATTATAATCCTACTTTTCATTGCATTAGGTAGTTTAAGCAAATATAAGACATCTTGCTTACTCTAATATGAATTATGTTGTTCACACAGATAACCTCAATATTTGCAGGCAGGTGGAAGTTATCCAATGTACAG
>NW_015588228.1:0-293 GCF_001515605.1 Sinocyclocheilus anshuiensis | reverse complement strand
TTGCATTTGCGGCAAGGTCTGTAAGAACGAGAGGGGCCTAAAAATCCATCAGGCCCGGATGAAATGTTTGGTACAGGAGATGGTAGCACAGCGCACAGGATCGATGCCTGGTGAGAGGCAGGAGGAGCCTGGCCCGGAAGTACCCCACAGAGCCCTGAACCTCCAAGTGCCTAGCAGTCCAACTCCAAGCAGAGTAGCTCAGCAACACCAAATTAAGTGGCCTCCAGCAAAGCAGCACAAGCTGTGGGAACAGTTTGATGAGGATACATCTAGAATCATCAATGCAACAGCTA
>NW_015588227.1:0-293 GCF_001515605.1 Sinocyclocheilus anshuiensis | reverse complement strand
GCATTTTTTGAAGCTATATATAGATTAGAGACGCTGACAGAGGTTGTGAGACATGCAGGTTAAAAAGGTTAGATACAGAGGATCAAGGGAGTAGAGCAAATCCATATTTTACTGCAACAATAGAAAAAAAAATGAAAGTGACTGACATTTCATGTTATTGATGTCTCTAGTTCCAGTTTCTGTTCAGTTGTGTGCTGTTTTCGGTTCCCTTTTGCATGTCTTTATCTTCCTTAATACCACTCAAATGTATAATGAGTCCTTGTTCTGGAAAAGTACATAATATAATATACATA
>NW_015588226.1:0-293 GCF_001515605.1 Sinocyclocheilus anshuiensis | reverse complement strand
TATGTTAATAATATCTATTTGATGTTTTTATATGGTATTATATGTAGCAACTACCTTTGTCAACAATATATATTTTTATATATGCAACTTTATTAAAACAACCTATATGTTTCATAAATGTTTTACTTCATATGACAATGTATTTCATTTATTAAAATGTAATATATGTACATATATTACATTAACATACGGGAAGAGCCAGAGGTCGCAAGTTTATTTCTTTCTATTTTTTTTTAAACCAAATAAAATATAAAATAATCTTATTATATTACTATTAGATAAAATATAAAGTA
>NW_015588225.1:0-293 GCF_001515605.1 Sinocyclocheilus anshuiensis | reverse complement strand
ACGGATGAAAATCCAGCCGACTATGCATCACGAGGTCTGAGTGTTAATGATCTGGTCACTTCCAGCTGGTTCAGAGGACCGAACATCTTGTGGGAACAGCAAATACCTTCCCCTGTGGATGTTAACACACAACTTCCAATCGGTGACCCAGAGGTCAAGAAGGCTCAGTCACTGAACACGCAAACATTACAGTATTCCTGCTTATCCAACCGTCTCACAAGGATGTCCTCATGGTCCAAAGTCATCCAAGCAGTTGCACGTCTACTTCGTCGTGTCAGGAAGGACAAGTCCAG
>NW_015588224.1:0-293 GCF_001515605.1 Sinocyclocheilus anshuiensis | reverse complement strand
GAGCCTCCTGCGCTTGCATTGCAGTCTCTCATGCTGGACCTATGATATTTTGGTTAGTTTCTATGTCTCATAGAACTACCTACTGAGGGTCCGGACCCAATCGCTCTTCAGACTTTGTCTTCAGATTATACCCGTGAGCTTGGGTCATGTGCGGGAGCCGTGGTTGGTGAGTACGATCCTTTTCATTTACTCTATTGCTAGTTTTATGTGAGCTAGTTTTATGTGAATTCACTAACTAGCTTTTCTCCGCAGCGCTACTTGGACCTGTCTTTCTGTTTTTCTGACTTTGTTTT
>NW_015588223.1:0-293 GCF_001515605.1 Sinocyclocheilus anshuiensis | reverse complement strand
GAACCGACTCATTCAGGCAAGAGAACTCGCAAAAGTAAATTTTGACAAAACACCAACAAAATATGAAGCGATTGTATGATCGTACAGTCGAATGTCTCGTGTTTGATCCAGGAAAGTGTGTCCGGTGCAGGCGAAGTTACAGGCCATCCAGGACTTCTTCCCCCCCCCTCCGACGGAAGAGAAAAAAAAGAGTTTATGCGGTTTTTAGGATTGGCAGGATACTACCGATACTTCGATAAAACATTCAAGTTGCATGTTGATGCCAGTAACGTGGGAGTTGGGGCCATTCTTTA
>NW_015588222.1:0-293 GCF_001515605.1 Sinocyclocheilus anshuiensis | reverse complement strand
GTACTGTAATTATACTGTATGTGTAAGTATAAAACCCCTGTAGATAATTGGCTCAGCTCTCTCCTCTCTCCATTGTTAGAATGCAGAGATTCTGATTGGTATGTCACCAGTTTTGCTACCTAATGTTTAACTTACTCATCGTTAAACTTTTTGAGAAATGTGTCTGTTTTGAAACCTGAATTAATGGTTTGGGGGGTTAACAATCGAGAAAACTGCAATACTAGATTCTTACCTAACTCCACTATTACTTTCCGTGATCGGCATCTTCTTATGGATTTCATGTTATTGTTACG
>NW_015588221.1:0-293 GCF_001515605.1 Sinocyclocheilus anshuiensis | reverse complement strand
GTTCTGACGAGTATTTACGTAAACCTATTCGGTTACGTCTTAAGTGAATGTAAATAGTTGGGAGAATATCGGATGTGTATCAGTATAATGCACCAGTGCTTTCGGTTTTAAAGGGACAGCAGCCTCATTTAGTTGCTGTTTTCTGTGTCATTAATGTTAATCAAGCAACAAAAGAAAGAGAGACAATCACTCACTACTCTTGACTGAATTACTTTAAAGGTGCAATAGGTGGTTGTTTTCAGAATTTTTTTTTTGTTATGCTGGTTGAAAGTCTTTTCACATCCCGATAGCAA
>NW_015588220.1:0-293 GCF_001515605.1 Sinocyclocheilus anshuiensis | reverse complement strand
TACAATACCTCAAAGGAGAATTGTATTACTGTTTCTTACTGGTACGATTTGAGTATTTATATTTGAGTGTCAGGGTTTGGAATTTCTGATTTGAAAAGATCGAAAAGTGATTTTATGTGAAAGAAAATACACAACAGACGTTTTAATTTTCCTTTAATCATTTCACTCTTGATTTACAAGATTACATTCTTTAATCTTATTTCTGTTAAATAAAATTACTGGTTAATTTATAAGAACTTACCTTTTTGTGATTTACATTGACAGTTCATCAGACAGACTATCACATAACATTT
>NW_015588219.1:0-293 GCF_001515605.1 Sinocyclocheilus anshuiensis | reverse complement strand
CGCGAGAGGGAAAGCCCCTCTTTAAACTCATCGGCCAGATCCGCCAGCGATCCCCACATGCTCATTCTCCTCTGTGCCTCGGCAGCGGCGGGTCCTGAACCATGGAGAGCAGACAGCTGCCCCTCCTTTCTCGAAAAGAGAGACAGACAAGAGCGGAGCTTTTGCATCGAAAAACGCTCACAATGGCTGCAGATTGCCCCCTCGAGGACATCGCGTGCTTGCTCTTCGCCCAAACAAATGACGCAAATATCGTGTGTGTCATCAGGTGTCAAATAGCGAGGACACGGATCCAC
>NW_015588218.1:0-293 GCF_001515605.1 Sinocyclocheilus anshuiensis | reverse complement strand
GCTATTATGAATGCAGTCTCTATCAAGCTGACGTATACATCGTCATTTCCCCATTCGAGTTCTAGGTAAGATTTGGCTAAATGCTCAGCAGGCATCTTTAGCTATAATTAAGGCTTGTTTATTTTTGTTCTACTGGTGATGGTTCGTTCTGTTTCCTCATACCTATTGGCTTCGGTCTTACTTGGCCTGTTGTGGCCTTCACATTACATGGATTACTGTGGCCCTTTGCATAACTCTGCTATGGTGTTATCAGGTAAGTTTGTCCATTACTGTTTATGAAGTTCGGCCTATCG
>NW_015588217.1:0-292 GCF_001515605.1 Sinocyclocheilus anshuiensis | reverse complement strand
CTCTCTCTCTCTCTCTCTCTCTCTCTCTCTCTCTCTCTCGTATCCCCTGTTCCGTCTCTTTTCCTCCTTTTTTGGCTCTAAGCCCCAGATGATTGATAACTCTCTTTTTATCTTGTATCTGAAGTGATGGACAAGCTCAATGTTAATGCTTCCCTGAATGTCCAGACGTTTGGCCTAGCAGGACCCTGCCATGTCATGTCTTATTAATATCCCCTTTTCTGTCATGGCCTTTGTACACAGATTAGAAAGTAATTAACCTTTAAAGTCAGCTTCTGGCCCAACATTAACTATT
>NW_015588216.1:0-293 GCF_001515605.1 Sinocyclocheilus anshuiensis | reverse complement strand
TTCAGATGGAGCAGCATTTAATACACAGAGCCGTAGATCACTGCTGTATCGCGTTCATAATCGCAGATGAGTTGCATTCGATTATGAACACTATATTGCGTAGCTTGTCAGTGTAAGTGCTTTTATTTATGCCATTAATGTTTTTGTTAATACAGCGTATAGCAGTAGTCAGCTAAATGAAAGTAACATGGCAAAGATGAATGCACTTTTGGAAGTTGACTGTAAGGGAAATGTCATTTTGGAATTTATGTGGTTTAATGTGATGTTGTTCATGATGAAATTTTATTTTATTG
>NW_015588215.1:0-293 GCF_001515605.1 Sinocyclocheilus anshuiensis | reverse complement strand
GAATCTGCACCTCTGGTATGGCACAGAGGAGATCTGCCAGCTTTGTGGCCAGCAGAATCCCAGCATAGAGCATATTCTGTCTAGCTGCAAAACGGCACTGACCCAAGGACGTTATGGATGGCGTCACGACCAGGTACTGCGGAAACTAGCTGAAGTCATCGAGGCATGTAGATTGGAAGCCAACAGGGCCAGGCCAGTAACATCGCATGGGCTGATCCAGTTTGTGAGGCAAGGGGGTGAGGCACTTGGCAGTACCACAAAGGAGTGGTCCCTGCTGTCACCCGGAGGCAACT
>NW_015588214.1:0-293 GCF_001515605.1 Sinocyclocheilus anshuiensis | reverse complement strand
GTATCAGTGGTGCTGAATGTGAAGCTATCAACTGCTGCTATAACGGACAGTAGTGTTACTATGGGAAGGCAGGTAAGTGAGTCGGTGTTATGCTCCCAGTTAAACTGATCCTCGACATTAACCTGGTATTGTGCCTTCATTCCAGTGACTGTCCAGTGTATAAGAGATGGTCAGTTTGTTGTAGTGGTGGCTAGAGATGTTACGTTGCCTCGACTGAGTCTGGATTCAGTCCATCTACTGGGTGGAAATGACCCACCTTGCAGTCCTGTGGGGTCCACACCTTCCTTTGCTGT
>NW_015588213.1:0-293 GCF_001515605.1 Sinocyclocheilus anshuiensis | reverse complement strand
TACCTGGGGGTAAGGACAGACGAGGCGAGAGAAAAGGAGACAGAACGATGAGGAGAGACAGAGACGAGAGAGGAAAAAAAAAATTCTCGGTCCGGTTACCGGACACACTGCCGTTTGGTCCTCAACCAGCTGAGAGGCTCTCACTCACAGTGCCATGAGATGGTACTGGACATCTTTGGTGGACGGCCTGACGCTTCTCCGCCTCCTGGTGGACGGCGATGGCTCCTCCGGTCAAGGGCAGCCGGCAACGAGTCCCCCGTTCCCTGCTCCTCCCCAAACATGGCGGACGGCAG
>NW_015588212.1:0-293 GCF_001515605.1 Sinocyclocheilus anshuiensis | reverse complement strand
TGAAAATAAAAGCTCTGTAAACACTTGCATTTTTACAACACTATAGGCTTAAGTGTGTCCTATCAGGTAATGAAAAGTTGTACACGCACTTGTGGTCTTCATGCTCACTTGAAGACTTGGACCAAATACAGGAAATACATCATATAAGTAGTCTAATGGTCAAGTGCAAAGACCGCAAATGCAGGGTTAAGGCTAGAAGGGATACAGCTGGGCTACTGGGCATGAGCTCATCAATATAGCATAATTTGTGTCACGCTGAACAACAATAATTACTGTATTTGCATTATTGTAAG
>NW_015588211.1:0-293 GCF_001515605.1 Sinocyclocheilus anshuiensis | reverse complement strand
ACTTTTTATCATATTATCAATGACCACTCAATTTTCCCCCGGCTGCTCATATAGCGTGGCTCACCCTGGCCCTATTACTGTTCTGTAATGAAGTGCATTGGAGTAGTAATTGGTTCACATTATACCAGATCAGGTAACATTAGCCTTATTTCCTTATCGCAGTGAGCCCTGCTGCTGCCTCTCAATGAGAAACTCAACACAGCTTCCCCTTGCTTTAATGCACGGGTATCATCCAAATAACATTTCAGCCCATCCAGCAACCCCCTAGTCCTGCTCCAGTTTTCTGTTTCAAG
>NW_015588210.1:0-293 GCF_001515605.1 Sinocyclocheilus anshuiensis | reverse complement strand
AAAAATAATAAATAAATAATGAATAGCCTACAATGGGTGTGTATAATACTGCAATGAAAATCATTTGTATAATTTAATTATTTAAATTGTAAAAACAACAAAAAAAAATTAATCTTTTTTAATCTATTAAAATTTAATATTTTAAGGGTGAAATATGACTCAGGCATCTCTTGGTTTGAGATGTACACTCAGACCGTTTATTCTGTAACGTAAACAAACACCACAATCGACTATAATAATACAACTCTGCCATCTTTTCCATCTGTGTTGATATTCATGTAGGCTATAGTGAG
>NW_015588209.1:0-293 GCF_001515605.1 Sinocyclocheilus anshuiensis | reverse complement strand
TTGAGTGAGGGGCTCTTCCTCACATATAGAAACACTCAAAGCTTGATAAAGTTCACATGGGTGCCGGAGGATAGACACACGCGGCCTTCAGCTCATGCACTTCATGCACTCGGAATAGAAGGAGAATTTGGATTAAAGGTGCTGTATGTAATTTTATTTGACTGTACTAAAGCATAAAAATACCATAATGTATTTCCAGATATTTAGGAAACGTGCTCAGTTCACATACTTGTTCTCCGAAAAATAACGCTACAGCCAGTTATTCTGCTTTGAAATGTGTGTTCCGTGTCGGA
>NW_015588208.1:0-293 GCF_001515605.1 Sinocyclocheilus anshuiensis | reverse complement strand
GCACCAGGTTAAAATAAAAATTAATCCATGCTCCTGAGAACCTTTTCTTGCTTTCAAATCTGCTGGCAATGGCAGAGCATAAACACTCTATCAAATCACTCACATCTTAGCTGACTGTTCCACAGTAATCAATTGGAAACATTCCTCGAAAACATCCTTTAATGTTCCACTGCTCTCTCTAGTGTATATATATATATATATTTTTTATTTTATTATTTTTTTTTTTTTAAGTCCCTTTCTATTATCCTCTTAAAACATTAATGTCATAACATTATCTATGCAATACAGTGTAG
>NW_015588207.1:0-293 GCF_001515605.1 Sinocyclocheilus anshuiensis | reverse complement strand
TTTGTTTTGCAAATGTGTTATTTTTGAGGCCGATCTGGCTCCATACTGGATACAGTATACAGATGCGCGTTCGCTTTCTAACATGGTCCACGTGCTCGAATCTGTCGTCAGTTGGACAAATGGAGTGAAAGAACGTTCGTTTTGACGTGTTTGGTTTAAACAGCTCGTTTTCGTTTTTGTACAGATGTTGTACAGAAGGTTCCCAGAGTAAGAAACAAGTGGATAGTTTATTTTTAATGGCACCCCGTATCGTGTCAGAGGATTGATCGGAGCATTTTGTTTTGTAAACAAGG
>NW_015588206.1:0-293 GCF_001515605.1 Sinocyclocheilus anshuiensis | reverse complement strand
GTAGCTTTTTAAGTTGCTAAACTATTTTACTGATAAAATCGTCAGGGCAGCGCTAACAACATTAGCGCGTATGTTTCTGTATCTTCTGTGCAAACTGTATATGTGTGTGCATCTGTAAGGGAGAGCGAGCAGGAGAAATACAGTTATGTGCTTTCCATACATAATACAATGTAATTTTGTGGCAAAACATGGAAATGATCCGTCCTTTTTATCCTATTGTTTACTATTTATTTGTTTGGTCAGTAATGTTGTAGGTTTTTGTTATTTTGCTGTTGTAACGTGTAACAAGGACA
>NW_015588205.1:0-293 GCF_001515605.1 Sinocyclocheilus anshuiensis | reverse complement strand
TGGTAATCCTATTGCGCCTTCTACCAAGGTCATGATTGTGGACCCCCAGCTTCCTCGTGGATGCTGGCCTGTAGGGACTGTCAGCAAGACATTTTCAAGTTCTGATGGGAAAATAAGAGTTGCTGAAATTTTCAGTGAAGGGAAGCATTTATTTCGTCCTGTCAGCCATCTAATTGTTCTTCCTGAATTGACTGATGATGGTGATAGCACAGTAATATAAATTTTCTTGTATACAAATATGTTAACATATTTGGGGGTGGCTGTAGAAAATTCTGCTGTGATCTGATTGGTTG
>NW_015588204.1:0-293 GCF_001515605.1 Sinocyclocheilus anshuiensis | reverse complement strand
GCCAAAGGGAAGGAGGAGCCTGACAGAGCCAGAGGGACGGAGGGAAGAGGAAAGGCCGGAGGAATGGAGTCCTAAGGCGGCGGATGGTCGACGACTGACCAAGGCGGAACCGGAGGGACAAGGGAGCCCGGCGGAGCTGGTGGACTTATTTGTGAGCCTCCGGGCTCTCCGGGCTGGTGTGCACTGCTCACACACACCAAATCATGACTCCCAGCACCGGGAGCGCGTCAGACAGGGGAACGACAGGTCTGGCAGACAGTTCAGGGCAGACTGGAAAGTTCGAGGAAGGTGGG
>NW_015588203.1:0-293 GCF_001515605.1 Sinocyclocheilus anshuiensis | reverse complement strand
TTTTTTTTTTTTTTTCTCATCACATTTAATTAAGATACAAACTAAACCCAGATAAAAATATTATTTATGCTGCCATGGAACTGAAGATTGCAGTGCAGGAAAATCTTTTAATGATGTGAATCATGAATATTCATGAATGGTGTGTATATTAATAAGTGTGTGTGTCTGTGATTCAGATCACGCTGGGCTCTGCTCCGGCTCTGCTGCGTGTCGTGTCTCAGAGTGACCTGCAGGGGACGCTGGAGGGAGTTTCTTACAGCGATCAAGAGATGCTGCTGGACGCGTCTCACCTC
>NW_015588202.1:0-293 GCF_001515605.1 Sinocyclocheilus anshuiensis | reverse complement strand
GCAGATTATCAATGGATGTGGTGCAAGTGAAAGGCCCTTATTCATTTGAATGGAAGAAATGAGAGGCATGCTAGACAAGGCTTAGACATCAGCCACCCGGCTGCTTTGCTGAGAGATTGAGCTCTGAATGGGCAACTCTATCTCCCTCTGGAGTCCTTCTTCTCAGTCAGCTCTTTATTCTGCAAGTGTCAGATGTTTTCCTTGGAGAGAGATGAGGAGATGAGACGCCTAACTCAGGAGTCGCACAGACTTGTGATGACTAGCGTCAATAGCAAACTTGTCTCAGAAAGTGG
>NW_015588201.1:0-293 GCF_001515605.1 Sinocyclocheilus anshuiensis | reverse complement strand
TTAAAGGAAAGAGACACAATTTGACTGATGCCACTGGACGACTGCGGGAGATGATCTGCCAGAAACATGAGAAACACCTGGAAATGTACTGTATTACTGACCAACAATGCATTTGTGTGCTGTGTACAAAATATGAACATAAAAACCACAACACTGTGTCAGCTGCAGCACAGAGGACAGAGAAACAGGTATTTAAAACTAGTGATCAAGTTAATACTCAGTGCAGTGATCCAATAGTCTGTTTATTTTGTGTGTAGAGCCGCAGCTTAATTACACAGAACACAGAAACACTG
>NW_015588200.1:0-293 GCF_001515605.1 Sinocyclocheilus anshuiensis | reverse complement strand
GACGAACATCACAGAAACTTATTTCTGACTGTAATCTGAATCTGAGAGGAGATGCAAGTGTCTCAGTCTTCATCTTCTCCATTAGATGTATCCAAACTCTCAATAGTTTGAGTATACTGTTTTGAGTATTTTCTCCATTCAACTGTTATGTTACAACTCCCCTCATATGTTTTACTGTAGTATTTTTTCAGATCTTTCTGGAATCTGCACACAAGCCACTTCCAGTTGGGCAGTTCAGAGAGATCAGAGGTGATGCTCCAGTCTCCATAAACTCCTCCTGCTCTTCTGTATTT
>NW_015588199.1:0-293 GCF_001515605.1 Sinocyclocheilus anshuiensis | reverse complement strand
TACTATTTGCAAGTAAAAAACAATAAGAACAACACTGATATTATCTAGTATTTATGTTTTAGATTGTGTGTTAGAATATGCATTTAAATGTGTATTTAACCTGGCCTAAGGTGATGTAGAGATTCTCACTAATATCGGACCTAATGATCGTCTGCTTCTGGAGGCATATCTCTTTCCTATTGGTTTGGAATTTCTGGAGCTGATTTATTCTGATGGAGATTCGACCGCTACTGTACGGACCAAAAAACCACTGGACGCTGATGAACTAAAGGAGGTTTGTTCCAGCCTCACTG
>NW_015588198.1:0-293 GCF_001515605.1 Sinocyclocheilus anshuiensis | reverse complement strand
CTAAAGTAAAACACGGCGGGTGGAAGCACACACTGTCAAGCAATGTGCACGTGTCTCACAGTGCAAATTCTGTGCAATGAAGCCCGCCGCGTCTCTAGCGCGCGCACACGTGCCATTTGCGGAAAAAAAAACAAGCTCAGAATCGATTCTGAAATATTCAGAATCAATTCAGAATAGTTGAAGAGAGAATCGCGATGCATCGGAGAATCGATTTTTTCTTCCACCCCTAGGATGTACGTCATGGATTGCGTTGCATGAGTGCCCACTACTGGCGGAACCCTTGGAATGGGCTG
>NW_015588197.1:0-292 GCF_001515605.1 Sinocyclocheilus anshuiensis | reverse complement strand
GAAGCAAATGGCTTCATTTGAAACATCCCCCCCCCATCTAAAATTGCGCACTTATGTAACCTTCGTCTACTCAGTTGAGTGTTTATGTGTGTGTGTTCAGAACTCTCTGTACAACAGCGGTCAGTGCTGCTGACAGCAGGGAATGAATAGGATCACTGCATGCACACCAATCCTGATCACTACACAGCGACCTTTCCTGAACCAGCTCAGAGCCCAGGTGACCCTGCCTGGACTCTGACGCTCAAAAACACACACACACACACACACACACACACACACAAAAGCTTAAACG
>NW_015588196.1:0-293 GCF_001515605.1 Sinocyclocheilus anshuiensis | reverse complement strand
TTTTTATAATATAATATAATATAATATAATATAATATAATATAATGATGCTTTGCTACAGGCACTGGGACTGTTGCATCGTCATCACTGGTATATATACTTTCACATGTGTCAAGTGAGTCATATATTTTTCTCTGACTCTAAAGTTTTGACAAGCCAAAGGAAATACTGGCTAAATAGATACCGACATCACACAGAGATTGCCTTCCCAGGAAATATTAGAAATTTCAGCACACTCCCACAGAATTTCCATACCCACTTGACAAGTGACATCCATCAGTTGTGCCTCAGTGC
>NW_015588195.1:0-293 GCF_001515605.1 Sinocyclocheilus anshuiensis | reverse complement strand
GGCTTTGTTAAGATATGAAATATGAAAGATATATGAAACCATATTTATATACTGAATATTTTTTTATTTTTAGACTAAATCATCCCTGGTTTGGAAAATGCTGATCCCTAAATAAATCAAACTAAAAAGTCATAAAGTTCTGTTTTATATTGTTAGAGTTAGAAAACAGTCATTTAAACCAGATACATAAAATAAAACCATTTCCTATCATTCTGAGTGGCAGCACAAGAGACAAAACACACAAATAAACCACAGATGGTCTCTTATTGCTCATCTTTTGCTATTCATTGGGT
>NW_015588194.1:0-293 GCF_001515605.1 Sinocyclocheilus anshuiensis | reverse complement strand
TTAGTAAATCCTGACAGTACTATTTTAACGCCAAAAGATGGTTTGTGCTGGCACAAGCTGTTAGTAAATCTGGCCCTAAAAATTGAATAAATATTCAACATTTAAAATTGAAATGACAGCGATGATGTCATTGTCATACCATACTGAATTCCAATTGATCTGACCAATCATAACGCCACATTTTGTCCAACAAACAAACCATACAGGAGAGTAGATTAACGTTAGTGGACTTTAACTTGAAAAATGGTGTGTATTGACGTCTTTCTGCAGTTGAAACAAGATACCTTCTGATG
>NW_015588193.1:0-293 GCF_001515605.1 Sinocyclocheilus anshuiensis | reverse complement strand
TGTTAGTGCTTCTAAGAAAATGAAGAGAGAGCAAGTCCAAATATGGTGCAAAGCTCTTTTCTCAGTGACAGGAAGTTTTTCAATGCAATGTGGGACGAGCAAGGCTTGCCGACATGAAAGATGTTTTTTACTATGAAATTAAATATTTTTTGCAATGCAGCAAGAGACTTTTCAGTGTGTTACAATTTCTATGCACAACAAGTCATGTTAAAGTTTTGATGCACATCCTGCTTAGTTTAGAGCCTCTATGAGCACAAATGCTCTGTTAGTGCTTCAGAGCAAAGGAAGACCGA
>NW_015588192.1:0-293 GCF_001515605.1 Sinocyclocheilus anshuiensis | reverse complement strand
TAGATGCCACAGGAATTCCCTGTACACTGTTGAGGAAAACCCTGGAAAAGGAAATGTGCATCCACAGTTACTTTTAAAAACAAATGCTGGCTTGTTTAAACATGTATACATATATATCCTAATCCTTTTAGGATCATTTCGACCCCGGAAATGATTTTAGTTTATTTTTTAAAACCAAGCATTGATCATTATGGTATGAGACTTTATGACTTTTGTCGGACTTGAATTGGGAACAAGTTCACAAAAAAATGTGGATACGCAGTTTCTGTGGTTGTAATTTAAAAAAAAAAACA
>NW_015588191.1:0-293 GCF_001515605.1 Sinocyclocheilus anshuiensis | reverse complement strand
CTAGAGGACGCAGTTCGAAGTTCCCATGAAAGGGAACTGTATTTTAAACAAAATTGCTCATATAAAAGAACATTATCACTGAAATCAATAAGTTCAAAGACTTTCTGTCCAATCCTTATTAAGGATAGATTTGTTCATTTTCAATGTTTATCTGATATAGGCAGGAAAATGATGTTTGTTAATCAATTTCTAATAACTAAAATCTGAGAACTTAATAGGTAACTTACATTATACTTTACATTATAATAGCAATTATACTGAACAAAATTATAAATGCAACACTTTTGTTTTTG
>NW_015588190.1:0-293 GCF_001515605.1 Sinocyclocheilus anshuiensis | reverse complement strand
GGGGGCTTTGACTTAGCTACATATGCATTTTTGACATTGCCATAACATTTGTACAAAATTTTTGTTTTCCTGGTGTCACAGCGCACATATTGTTCAAAGCCCACTAATACAGTTTCTAGCTTGCAATGATTAAAATCACCCAGAAAGAAAATAGGGGCTCCAGGTGAGCGCTGAAGCTGCCCATGTGCATACTCAGCGATGCACGCGGCAGCTTTACCTGCATTGCCGCTAGGTGGAATGTACACAGAACATATGATGACACAACCGAACTCTCTCGGCAAATAGTGAGGTCT
>NW_015588189.1:0-293 GCF_001515605.1 Sinocyclocheilus anshuiensis | reverse complement strand
CTGCGCATTCTCTGAGTACTCTTCCCGTTACTCCATCTGGGCCTGTGGCCTTTCTTGGGTTAATAGCCCTGAGCACACTCCTTACCCTGTGTTCCTGTATTGTGAATGAAGGTGCATGTCCGTTGAGGGTGGGTATGGATAGTGTGAGCATCTCGGTCTCTCTCACTTCAAAGTGGGCAAAGAAACATTTAAGTTCCTCTGCCAGCGAGACGCTGAAGTCAGAGTTTCTCTGGGTAGTGCTTTTGTAATTAGTGAGGTGCTGGATCCCCTGCCAGTGTCGTCGTGGATCATTG
>NW_015588188.1:0-293 GCF_001515605.1 Sinocyclocheilus anshuiensis | reverse complement strand
CTGTAATGTTGAATGGCTATAGTCAATGGTTAAATATTAGGGGAACATTTTTTATAGGGAAATCAGTATTAATTGGTATCAGTGTTACTGGCCTTCAGTCATAAAAAATTTTTGTCATTAAACAAATATTAAAAATATACTGTTTTTATGTTGTTTGTAAATTAATTTGCAGATTGAATGTGAAATTATTGCGATATAAAGGTATATTTAAAAACTTTAATGTTAGTTGGGATTAATCGCGATTAATCTCAGAAAAAATGTGCGATTAATTCGTTATTTTTTTTAATCGATTG
>NW_015588187.1:0-293 GCF_001515605.1 Sinocyclocheilus anshuiensis | reverse complement strand
CCTCTTAATTCCTATGTTAACAGTAAGGGTGTCCTAACTTTGTCAAACATGGCCTTTCCATTTTGGCTTTATTTTTGTTAAATAAATAATGACATGGTGCAATATGTCATGTGGTGTTGTACATCTGAGGTTTTATTTTCCAAATTTTAAGACCTGCTAAGGACCAGATATTTTTTTTTATTATGTCCCGATACAGAAAACCATGGAATTCAATAGGGTGTCCTAATTTTTTCACATGACAGCTTTATTTGAGCTTGATTTTACCTTTGATGTATTCTTTCTCCAGGACTTTG
>NW_015588186.1:0-293 GCF_001515605.1 Sinocyclocheilus anshuiensis | reverse complement strand
GTGTGAGATTGAGAGAGAGCATGTGTGAGTGAGTGTGTGTGTGTGTGAGAGAGATTGAGAGAGAGCGTGTGTGAGTGTGAGAGATTGAGAGCGTGTGTGTGTGTGAGAGATTGAGAGAGCGTGTGTGAGAGCGTGTGTGTGTGAGTGTGTGTGTGAGATTGAGAGAGCATGTGTGAGTGAGTGTGTGTGAGAGATTGAGAGCGTGTGTGAGTGAGAGATTGAGAGAGCGTGTGTGAGAGAGATTGTGAGAGTGTGAGTGTGTGTGAGATTGAGAGAGCGTGTGTGAGTGTGTG
>NW_015588185.1:0-293 GCF_001515605.1 Sinocyclocheilus anshuiensis | reverse complement strand
ATGATTTCTGAAGGATCATGTGACACTGAAGACTGGAGAAATGACGCTGAAAATTCAGCTTTGATCACAGGAATGAATTACATTTTGAAGTATATTATAATAGGAAACTGTTATGTTAAATTGCAATTTTTTACAAAATTAGGTTGTTTTTGATCAAATAGATACAGCCTTGATGCGCATTAGAGACTTCTTTAAAAAACATTAAAAATCATTCTGAATCCAAACTTTCGAACGACTAATTAACTAATTAACTAAGGGTGTATTCACACCTGTCTTGTTTGGTTCGATTGAAT
>NW_015588184.1:0-293 GCF_001515605.1 Sinocyclocheilus anshuiensis | reverse complement strand
CTGATTTTTATGTAATATTTCCCATGATAAATTATGATACAGCTTTGTTTGTCAGTCCGTTGGGTTGGATTGCTTTCGCAACACAACCAAATCTCTCCAGAGTTTGTTTTCAGTCGGGCCAAGAAACTTTGCTCAGACGATCTCGGACTAATTGTTGTGGTGTGGATCCAAGCCCAACGCACCAAGGAGCCAGGTGTGAAACGCCCTTAAAAAACTATATTTGAAAAATGTATTTAAATAAAAACATCAGAGAAAGTGCAACATGCTTTATCTCTATATTTTAGATATTTGTA
>NW_015588183.1:0-293 GCF_001515605.1 Sinocyclocheilus anshuiensis | reverse complement strand
GAAAGGAAAAATTGAAATCGCATCATATGACCCCTTTAAAATCAGGCCATTTCCGTGGGAAAAAAAATGCGGATTTGGCAACCCTGCATCCATCACGAGCTGCATCCAAAGCAATTTACTCCGCATATTGATAGCGGCTTCCTGATGAGCAAAAATTATATTCAGTATTAGAATGCGGGAGCAGGCGGTAATGGTCAGAAATTGGGATCGGGATTAAGAAAACAGTCCCGCACAGAGCTTTAATACAAAAATGCACACAATGAATGGCGATTGTAGAAAGCAAAAGCAGAATC
>NW_015588182.1:0-293 GCF_001515605.1 Sinocyclocheilus anshuiensis | reverse complement strand
AATCAGCAATGTTTTCTTCAGTCACTGCACACATTTGCCCTCATTCTTGAAAGTTTCATGAAAATATAAGAATGGATCAAGGATCAACGTTCCCCCTGGTCTATGCAAACTATGTAACAGCGCTTTGGTGGTGCAGCGTTTTTCAGCCGAGATGCTGATATGGATTATCCACAGCGTAATATATTACACCAGCATCTGGTTTTGCATATATTTTGTTCTATCAACAATTACTGACAATACAAATGCAGTCACACAGGCAATATCAACCTCTCCTTTTTTGTTCAGTAGTTGTG
>NW_015588181.1:0-293 GCF_001515605.1 Sinocyclocheilus anshuiensis | reverse complement strand
TACCCTTCCTCTTTGCAGCAGTCTATGCGTCTGTCCAACTGTAAAACCCAGTCCAGAAACTGGTTTCTCCCACTGGATGTCAGACAGATGTTCCCTTAAGACCTGCACAACAGACTCTGTGCAACAGTTTCCAGAGTCCATCAGTAGCTAGAATCAAGAATTTGTCCTGTGGTCGCAACTTGTGATATGTAATTTCTGGATCTGCTATAAGGTGACGTGATGTGTGGCCAAGTATGTTAGTGCTCTGGTGCTTGGAATTAGTGCTCTGCATTTATCCCATCCAAAGTGCACAC
>NW_015588180.1:0-293 GCF_001515605.1 Sinocyclocheilus anshuiensis | reverse complement strand
CCTTGCTGTTTCGGATTGTGTTTGCACCTCGCCTGGACTATTGCTTATGTTATTGGATTACCCCTCTTGTCAAGCCCTTTGCATTATGTTTGCCGTTGATCGACCTACGCCTGTTTATCGGATTACTCTTGTGTTTTTTCCTCAATATACCTGTTGCCATTGCCTGTCCCTCGCCTGTTTCACGCCTGTTACTCTATGATTAAAGCTTTGCAAATGGGTCTGCACGTCTCTCGTCCCTGTCGCCTCGTAACACACCCCCAGCTCTTAATACATTGTGTTTCCTTTTGGAGCAT
>NW_015588179.1:0-293 GCF_001515605.1 Sinocyclocheilus anshuiensis | reverse complement strand
GGCTTCGCCTCGTCCCTCCGGCTCCGTCAGGCTCCTTCATCCCCTTGGCTCCTCCTCAGTCCTCTGTCGCTCCGGCTCCACCACGACCTCCCGGATCCACGCCTTCGCGTCGGTCGCCGGCGCCACCTGCTCCGCCTAGGACCTCCGGATCCTCATCGGCTCTCCGTCTTGGGCTCCTCCACCACCTGCTCCGCCGCCGTTGGTCAGCCCCTGGAGTCGGTGGCCATTCCTCCTCCATGGCTCCTCCCTGGCTCCGGGCCCCTCCTGTCTCCTCCCTCCTTCGTCGCCTCCCT
>NW_015588178.1:0-293 GCF_001515605.1 Sinocyclocheilus anshuiensis | reverse complement strand
TATATATATATATATTTTTTATTATTATTTGCTTTTTTTCCATGAAAAAAAGCTGCAATTAAAAAAAATTCTAAATTCAAAAAGGACATAAAGGTTTGTGCACTATATTCTATATTATTAATAAAGTTATACTAACATGCGAGTAGTCTGTATAAGTATGCATGGGCTTTGAATATCTTGACCTCAATCCTAGTTCCCTTGCATTCATGACAGCGTATATGAGAGTTCATGGGAGAAGCAGGAAAGATTCATGAACACAACACAAACACACACACACACACACACAAACACAC
>NW_015588177.1:0-293 GCF_001515605.1 Sinocyclocheilus anshuiensis | reverse complement strand
CCATCACAGTCTTCGACTGTCAGCTGATACATTAGGATGGGCTTTGACCACTGCCAATCTGAAACAAGAGCGCCAAGTGTCATTCCAGTGTCCTGAAATATTCTGTCAAGTCAAGTAATTTAAGCAGCCTTTAAATATTAAAAACCAGCTGAGATAAGTCTTATGAAATCTGATGATTATTCAATGGGTCGATCTGTTGTGAAGATGATTATATATTACTTCAAGAGCCACAATAAATCATTACCTGAAACTTCCTCAATTCCTCCGTTAGAAGTGTCTCCAATTTGCAGTTG
>NW_015588176.1:0-293 GCF_001515605.1 Sinocyclocheilus anshuiensis | reverse complement strand
AGAAAGGAAAACTTGAAATCGCATCATATGACCCCTTTAATCTTTCTTTCATCAAGCTCATAATCATATAAGTCCTCTGTTGGAATATCTAAAGGCAACCAAGGCCAGTGTTTATTCCCTACAATCAGAGAGCATTAGAACAGAAAACATTTTACACAGAAGGAAAACAAACATCTTGGTGGAGATCCAGGCTTTAAAGACCTAGATTCTTTAGAGATTTTACACTAACAGTACCCTTACTGAATATTAACCATCATTCTTCCAGTTTAACTGTGGCATTCGTAATTGTGAGA
>NW_015588175.1:0-293 GCF_001515605.1 Sinocyclocheilus anshuiensis | reverse complement strand
CCCCCCCCTTGATAGGTGCTGGCGCCCCCCTGGGGTGGCGCGCCCCACAGGTTGAAAACCCCTGGTATAGTGTACTTGAAACGACATTATAAAGTGATTCCGGTCTAAAGATCATATTTGTGCTCTGTGTGAACAAATCCAACAAATTCTCCTGAAGTTCCTCTGTGCTGTGCCAGTAGGTGTTCTGTAGAAATACATTATGATGATTTGTACTGTGTGTTTCCATGTCCTGAGCTTGTATTAATAGGAAGTGAATGTGAAAATTGACCTCTTTTATTCAATGCGGCCAGCCT
>NW_015588174.1:0-293 GCF_001515605.1 Sinocyclocheilus anshuiensis | reverse complement strand
TTAGAAGGATCGAATAGTTAGTCACCTGAGATTATTACAGAACACTCAAACTCAGTAAATGGTCACATACAAGTACAGTTGCACTATCGATGGCTGATTATGTGCAACAAAAACTACAACCACAAAAACGGTTAATACATTTTACAGGAATAAAGAAAAGAAAATCAAATAAATTCAACCAAACAAACTTTACTTCCACAGAAGAGAAGAAAACAACAAAATAGTTTAAATCAAAGAAAAACACAAAAGCAGGGGCCAATTTTTATCTTGTATACAAACGAAAAGAGATGATC
>NW_015588173.1:0-293 GCF_001515605.1 Sinocyclocheilus anshuiensis | reverse complement strand
ATTTTGGTATCAAAAATAATGATAACAACACTATTTTATATTTTTTGTGCAGGGCAAGTAAAAATTTTGAACCACTAGCCCGACACTCACTGCTCTTGACCAGTGAGTGATTCCCTCTTTTCTTTATTAACATTAATGACACAGAGAGCAGCAGGTGTACTATATTAATATCTAAATCACAGCTCTAATGTTACACATCAAAATTTAACACAGCTGTTTACTTTCACTTAAGACATACCATTTATGCAAATACTCGACAAGACAGATATATTTTGAAGTAATTCAGTGTTGCA
>NW_015588172.1:0-293 GCF_001515605.1 Sinocyclocheilus anshuiensis | reverse complement strand
GCCCAAGTCCCTGTCCTGGAGCCCCAATGCCCACGAAGCATTCGATCAGCTCAGGGAAGCCTTCAGCACGGCCCCAATCCTTTGCCATCCTGATCCCCAAGCTCCCTTTGTGGTGGAAATGGACGCCTCCACCACCGGAGTCGGGGCCGTGCTGTCGCACCACTATGGTGAGCCTCCCAGCCTCCATCCTTGCGCTTACTTTTCCAGGAAACTGACCCCAGCGGAGCAGAACTACGACATCGGCAACTGGGAACTGCTCGCCATCAAATTAGCTCTGGAGGAGTGGCGTCACT
>NW_015588171.1:0-293 GCF_001515605.1 Sinocyclocheilus anshuiensis | reverse complement strand
GGGCTCTGTCATTAAACTATGTTAACATTATTGAAAATATATACTAAGTGGCTGATACAATCTTTGTCATAGACTACATGTGTTTAGAGTTCATAGTTTTAATGTTCATGTTCCCTTTAATTTATTTTCAAGATCTTAGGTAAATTGTTCATTGTGACTTTCAGTACAGCTAGAAATGTCATGCAAAATGATATTCGAACTCACATTCGATACTTTTTTATATTAAATAAAGCACATAATGAGTACCCGAGATTATTATTGTCATAGTTTGTATGTTGTTGTTCCATTTCTAT
>NW_015588170.1:0-293 GCF_001515605.1 Sinocyclocheilus anshuiensis | reverse complement strand
CAAGTGCCTTGAAAGACTCATCCTGGGATATATTAAATCCGTCCTCCCTCCTACACTTGACCCACACCAATATGCATACAGATCAAACAGATCTGCGGAGGATGCAGTAAACACTGCTCTCCATACCGCACAGGAACATCTGGAGCAGAAGGATACATATGTAAGGATGCTCTTTGTAGACTACAGGTCTGCTTTTAATACTATCATTCCTAGCAGGCTGGTCACAAAAATGCTGGACCTGGGTCTTAGCAATCAAATATGTTTGTGGATCATGGATTTTCTCAGGAACCGCT
>NW_015588169.1:0-293 GCF_001515605.1 Sinocyclocheilus anshuiensis | reverse complement strand
CCCCCCTCGTTTTCCCCAGGGGTCTCTCTCTCTAAACCCCGACCCCATGTTTTAGTCCCGCCCTCAATCCAAGCAACTATCTGCATGTAAAAAGCCACAAGTCACGGAAACCCTTAATTGTGCCAAAGTAAGGTTGAGCGCACTTATTCAAGCTGGAAATAAAGGATGCTTTTGAAGAAAGACAGTCGGGCAAGGAAATGGGATTTACTTTGGAAAAAGTACATTATTCAACCGTTGCTCTAATGTGTGTTGGGCTGAAACACTTGGGGAGTTTTCTGCTCAAACTTTGAGCT
>NW_015588168.1:0-293 GCF_001515605.1 Sinocyclocheilus anshuiensis | reverse complement strand
TTGACGCGCCGGTCCCGTGCTGGCACGGGTGGAGGTGGGGGTGGGGGAGCCGGAGCCGGAGCCGGGATGGGTATCGGGATAGGCCCGCTGTTGTGGCTCTGATTGGCGTATATGTTGGTGGAGGTTGCAGCGTTGGAAGTAGGTGGCTGGACGGGGTGGATGGGAGGTGGAGGTGGGGGCGGGCAGGGCTGTCGGTCCAACCTCAGGTCTTTGTTCTCCTGGCTGAGCCGGTCCAGCTGCACTTCAAGCTCCTCAATGCGCCGCCGTTGAGTTTCCAGAAGCTTCTGTTGGCT
>NW_015588167.1:0-293 GCF_001515605.1 Sinocyclocheilus anshuiensis | reverse complement strand
TGCAGTTTAGCTTTAACCCTAATCAAACACACCTCTACCAATTAATTTAGGATTACTAGAAGGCTACAGGTAGGCGAGATTTATCAGGGTTAGAGCTAAACTCATTTAATATTGAAACTATAAACGAATGTACAGTATAACGATGAGTGATTTCAGAAAAAGAAAGAAAATGTACTTTTATTGGTTGCCGCTGTCAGCTCCAGAAGATGCTTGCGCAGCAGGGTTTTTTTTTCTCCTTGCTGATAGGTGCCCAAACTAGCTCTTCTTGATTGGCCAAAATTCTCTTGATCTCT
>NW_015588166.1:0-293 GCF_001515605.1 Sinocyclocheilus anshuiensis | reverse complement strand
GTGCTGTGCGAAATCATGCTACTTCAAACAGAATTTCATGGATTCACAAACCCAGAATCCTTCCCCCTTGCTTCAAACATCAGACACAGGAATAAAGCACCAAATCAGCCGATATAAAACATCTAATATTTTTCTCCTCTTGAGCATCTTAAGAATGCAGCCAGGACACGACGAAGAACATTTAGAATGAAACGTGAATAGTCAAATGGTTAATTTTCTCTAATCAGGGATGATTGCTCGGCAAACATACTACAGATGGAAGCAAGAGAAACAACATCAACCACATCTTCTCT
>NW_015588165.1:0-293 GCF_001515605.1 Sinocyclocheilus anshuiensis | reverse complement strand
ACATATCTATTATTTAATCAAACTGTTCCCATTTGGTACAGGCAAAATGGAATGAGCAGGCTTTATTTTTGGCCTGAATGAATTCTCTGTGAACACGCCAAAGGCCGAGAGAAGAGAAAGCAGGCCTTTAATTTGTAGCTTTTGATTTGAATCGCCATTCAGATGACAGAAAGGTACAGTTTATTCTGACAATCAGAGCTGCTGAAGAGGAATAGATATTATTAAGGATTAGAGATGAGCTTTCCAGTGAGGATGAGACAAGCCATTTCCTTTTGTTCTCTTCTCTTTTCTCT
>NW_015588164.1:0-293 GCF_001515605.1 Sinocyclocheilus anshuiensis | reverse complement strand
TGGGGGTATTGCAATATACATATTCTATTCTATTTTTTTAAAGGCTTACATAAAAGAACAGGCTTTTGTGTTGATTAAGAAAAAATATATACATTTTCAGTCAGGTGACTCCATATAAGGCACTTGAAAAAAGCATGTGATTTCAAAACACACCAAAAAATGTAAATAAATTAAAGGCACCTGTTTTGTTTACATAATTTACTGTATATGGTTCGTACGAGTGCAGTATTTTTGAAAGCGTCTTTACAACTTTTCCAGGTGTTAAGTGCTATAATCAGGTCCCCGGTGCATCT
>NW_015588163.1:0-293 GCF_001515605.1 Sinocyclocheilus anshuiensis | reverse complement strand
ATGTTTCTTGAGCACCAAATCAGCATATTAGAGTGATTTCTGAAGATCATTTGACACTGAAGACACCAGTAATGCTGCTGAAAATTTAGCTTTGCCATCACAGGAATAGATTAGAAATTATAAAACAGAAAACAGTCTTTTATTCTTTAATAATATTTCACAATATTACTGCTTTCACTGTATTTTTGATTTTGAACATTAGAGCAGAAATTTAAAGAAATTAACATAACCCCAATAAGTCAAATTATTAACAAAAAGGGGAAGGTTTGTCAAGACAAACTTTCAATATCAGC
>NW_015588162.1:0-293 GCF_001515605.1 Sinocyclocheilus anshuiensis | reverse complement strand
CCCACAGCCAATAAAAACTCCTCCTCAGAGTCCACACCAATCTGAGCAGCACTATTCTCCGGCCACCCGTGGCAGGAGCTCCGGGAGTTTGGAAGGAAAGAGGGTGTGTGTGCGGCTGCATGATGAGCTGAAGGTGTAGCGGGGACGACGCAGAGCGGACGCCAGTAAAGCAAATTCAGTCCATTCCTCTGTGTCAGAGCGGCCGACACACATTAGCCGTTTACATGGGAGGAAACACAATCTATTTGATGCTACACTGCCCACATGTCTAAAGCCTTCCCTTCAAACAGCAG
>NW_015588161.1:0-293 GCF_001515605.1 Sinocyclocheilus anshuiensis | reverse complement strand
TTAGTCTTTGCATTTTGGAGAAAAGTTGGTTTCGTACGACAGTTTAGTTTGTTTAAACGCTGGCTTATTCTGTATATCTGTGGCGAACAACTGTGTTTGTGTTGGCAGAAATGTAGTTTAGTCCGTATTTATATGAAGGGCAACAGTTAAATCCTTTTGCTTTTGGGAGAAATGCTGGTTTAATCTGTGTATGTTTGTGAGCGTCAGTTTAATTGGATTTTAACTGGAAAACAGTTGGTTTAGTCCATAATTATATGGAAGGCAGTTTAGTCCATATATTTGGACCAAACAAT
>NW_015588160.1:0-293 GCF_001515605.1 Sinocyclocheilus anshuiensis | reverse complement strand
ATCATAAAAAGAGAATCATGATTTCCACAAAAATAATCAAAATTCAGCCTATTAGAATGATTTCTGAAGGATCAAATAACACTGAATGAATAAATTACATAAAATGTATTAAAATAGAAGCCTATCTTTTAAATTGTAATAATATCTTACAATAGTACAATTTTACTATATTTTTTATCAAATAAATGCACCTTTGGTCAGCAGAAGAAAGTATTTTTACATTAATATTAATACATCTTAATAACTTTAAATTTTTAACCAGTAGTGTTAATTTAACTTAAACGAAAAAAAAT
>NW_015588159.1:0-293 GCF_001515605.1 Sinocyclocheilus anshuiensis | reverse complement strand
TGAAAAATATTTTTTCCTCCCATCCCAAATCTTTTCGACCACCATTTCCCTTTAGGGGCTCCGTACACTGCTGCTCTCTACAGCCAAATCAAATTTTATTTGTCGCCACAACAATGAACCATTTCATCGCATTTTTCCTGATCTTTGTATTCATGACTCTCATTGTGCTTAACCCCACGTGAGGATGCAGCTTTTCAAATGCAAATGAAAGCAGGAAATCGTGTGCCGGAGTCCGCCTGTGTTACGGAGGGAAGAGACATAGCTGCGGATTCCCGTGAGTATTACCTGAACCT
>NW_015588158.1:0-293 GCF_001515605.1 Sinocyclocheilus anshuiensis | reverse complement strand
TTGGTGCTCAAGAAACATTTCTTATTATTATCATTGTTGAAAACACTTATGCTGCTTAATATTTCTGTGGCAGTCCTAAAAGAAAAAAAAAAAATGAAATAGTCTTTTGATCAATTTAATACATCCTTGATGAATTAGAGTATGAATTTGTTTTTAAAAAGTCTTACTTACCCCAAACATTTCAATGGTGGCACATATTTAGGTAAATATGGACATTTATTAATATACATTTTGGTAACATTTTATTGTAAGATGCCCTTGTTACACATGTTACATGTACTTACTATTATAAT
>NW_015588157.1:0-292 GCF_001515605.1 Sinocyclocheilus anshuiensis | reverse complement strand
TTTATTATACATTATAATTTACTATTAATAACTACATTAATATATTTTTTATATAATAATAATATTTATTATTATTATTATTATTATTATTATTGTTGGTGTTATTGGTTTTATTGCAATGGTTGGCTGTTTGCAGTCGCCTACATTCTCCTAGAAATGCATTAATATATTATGGGTAACAGGTATGTATTTATGATTATTTTTACAACACAGCTCATCCGAATTTAGAGCTAGAACTATCTGAAACTTAAAGGGTTAGTTCACCCAAAAATGAAAATTAACCCATGAATTA
>NW_015588156.1:0-293 GCF_001515605.1 Sinocyclocheilus anshuiensis | reverse complement strand
CATGTGATAGGATGCCCGCTGAATATGCTTTAGCAAATCGCGCTGTTGTTCAATGTAACTTTAAAGTAGATCTTCAATTAATAGCATGAAGAGCAAATATTGACACTGACTGTACATTGAGATCGATTTAAACTCTCTATGATACAAACACACCCTGTGCGAGTTATTGTTTTCATGTTTAAAATATGAGCAAGAATGCAAATTTCTCTGAATATCCAAATGATGGCAACAGTTCAACAAAAAAGGTCATGTTAAGTGAACATTTTAAATGTAGCCTACATTTTAAACAGAAT
>NW_015588155.1:0-293 GCF_001515605.1 Sinocyclocheilus anshuiensis | reverse complement strand
TACTTCAATAAAATGAGGTCCAAGTTTAAGAATGCGCTAGAAGTTCATTTTTTTAATTTATTTTTTCCCCCCTCTATTTAACAGCCTTAACTTACAATAGTGAAAGACCAGAAAATATAGTTTTATAGAAAATATTGTAGAAAGTACAATAGTGAAAAACAGACCGGCCCACTGGGAATTCTCCCACTGCTCCCGATTAGCCAATCCGGGCCTGATCTCCAACATCATTGGGTAATTACAGGAACTAATAATAAGAATAAAGATAAGATCTACATTTATCAGATAATCAGAAT
>NW_015588154.1:0-293 GCF_001515605.1 Sinocyclocheilus anshuiensis | reverse complement strand
GTGCGCCACAGCCCCAAAACACCAGAGCATGATGGGATATCGGTCCTCATGTTGCTTGTTATTGTGGTACATCATCATTCCTCTAAAGCAAGGAGGAACTGCAGGGGTTTGTGAGTTGATGAAAAGCTAATAATTAATTAAAACATAAATATGTAAAGGTAAAGTCATTTTTAAAAACATAATAAAACACTTTCTCAAAATTAAATCATAAAAATGTAAAATTTTCAAATAAAAAAAAAATACTTACTAGAAGTTAAATCATAAAAGTGAAAATAGTTTTAAATGTAAATAAT
>NW_015588153.1:0-293 GCF_001515605.1 Sinocyclocheilus anshuiensis | reverse complement strand
TATATATATATATATTATTATTATTATATTATTAGATTGCTGTAAAACAGTTTTTTTTATATCTGTTTTGTTGTAAAACAACACATTTCTTGCAATTACAATAATTGTAGTATTTACTATATTGCGATATAATACATGCATATATCTGATCATATATATACATACATACATACTTTAAAACACTGATATTTAATGGACTGCCTTTAGCTTTGATTACATTGTGCATTTGTTGTTGTGCTATTGTTTCGACAGCATTATGCACCATCACATTTATTTTGAAGAGTTGCATTAAT
>NW_015588152.1:0-293 GCF_001515605.1 Sinocyclocheilus anshuiensis | reverse complement strand
ACCAACAGTTCAATTCCAGGCTGCAACACAGGTCAGATTGTGCAGGGGACTTGTCTGTTCTCATGGTCTTGTGCCGATGGTCATTGAGGTGACGAGGTCTTCACAGGGGATCTGTCTCTGGGGCACATCTAGTTGACCTGGTCTCCGCCGACATTCAGGGCTGTAGAGGACGTCTCTAGGTGCTGATCCACCATCTGGTCTGGATCTAGGTGGCCACAGTGACCATCTGATCTGGATACAGACTGGAGCCGTATGGCTACAGTGACCTCGGAATAAGAATGAAAGAGACTAAT
>NW_015588151.1:0-293 GCF_001515605.1 Sinocyclocheilus anshuiensis | reverse complement strand
TAAAACACAATGCAATGCATAATTCAAACTATGGGCAGATCCCCTGTGGAAAATCAATCCAGAAATTCCCACACAGTACTTTGTAATCTATTTTTACTGACATTTCTTAGAGTGTTGTCTCACTCTTTAACACATTAAAAGCAAATGATACAAAAGAGAAAGAATGAAATACAGTGACTTGCAAAAAACACTTTATATTACATCAAGAGCTTTCAAAAGATACTAAGTAGTCAGATTGACTGCTGTCAGGAGTTTTAAAGGGGTCATATGATGTTGCTAAAAAGAACATTATT
>NW_015588150.1:0-293 GCF_001515605.1 Sinocyclocheilus anshuiensis | reverse complement strand
GATGCCCGTCGCTCGTGGAGCTCTTTTAGATATTGCTCTTTTAGGTTTTTTAGGAAATACTCTTTTAGAAAGAGCGCTGAAGCGCCCAGGGGAGGTCGCGGCGAGACTGCAGATTGGGAAGCTGCAGCACACCGAAGAGAAGCAGCACCGGATAGCAACCCCCGCTGACGCGCCATGACACCAACGCTAAGGCTGTCTCGTAGACACTGGCGGAGATTCAGTCTTGCTAGAAGGCTCGGCTGATGTGTGTTTGCACACGCTCTCCTTTTATACCCGCGCTGCGGGGCGGGGTG
>NW_015588149.1:0-293 GCF_001515605.1 Sinocyclocheilus anshuiensis | reverse complement strand
CTTTTCCACAACATTCTAATTTATTGAGATGCACCTGTACATAAAATAAAAGAATAATAAAACCTATATTAGCTACCATCTTATGTAAAATAAAATAAAAATAAAACATTAATATTAGCAAAATATGCAAATATGTTTGACTTGCTGTATCATGCTTGCTTATATATATATATATATACACACACACACATACACACATTAGTGCTGTCAAACGATTAACCGCGATTAATCACATCCAAAATATAAGTGTTTGTTTACATAATATATGTGTGTACTGTGTATATTTATTATGT
>NW_015588148.1:0-293 GCF_001515605.1 Sinocyclocheilus anshuiensis | reverse complement strand
CGTTTATTGGCTTGTGATAAATAATTGATTTGAATATGTAAATGTGCTGCTTGACACCTCTGGAGACGGAGTGTGGATGTAGCTTAGCAACACAAGTGTGTGGTCAGTTGTCAGGCAACCCTGTGGAGGCGGTTGTATGGAGAGAGTGTGTGTGTGTGGTGGGAGAAAAGTGTTATTGTTGGCAATAAGGAGTGACAGAACAGACCATGAACACAGAGTGGTGTGTTTGTGTGGTGTTTGTGTGTGTACTGTACTGTGTGCGAGTGTGTATGTGTGTGTGTGTGTGTGTGTGT
>NW_015588147.1:0-293 GCF_001515605.1 Sinocyclocheilus anshuiensis | reverse complement strand
GCTTCTCCTTTGTATGAACTCTCAGGTGATTCTTCAGAACTAAAGATCTCAAAAATGTTTTGTCGCATTGATCACATGCATACAGTTTCTCTCCGGTGTGGATGTTCATGTGTTCATTAAGTGTTGATGATAGTGAGAAACTCTTCCCACATTGATCACAAGTGTATGGTTTCTCTCCAGTGTGGATCCTCTCGTGTTTTTTCAGGATTCCTGACTGACTAAATCTCTTCCCACATTGATCACAAGTGTATGGTTTCTCTCCAGTGTGAATCCTCTCATGTGTTTTCAGGATT
>NW_015588146.1:0-293 GCF_001515605.1 Sinocyclocheilus anshuiensis | reverse complement strand
CTACTCTTTACGAGAAGTGCCAAGGGATTTTTAATGACCACAGAGAGTCAGGACTTCGGTTTAACATCTCATCCGAAAGTGCTTTTTGACAGTATAGTGTATAGAGTATAGTTTCAAAGCTACAAAGCTAATCACAGTATATCTTGCATCTGCATTTTCTAAATACATCATAAGTGTAATAACTAGTCAATTTAAAAACAACAGTGAAGAAAAAAGTTAAAAATAAATCTCAGTCTCTCTTAAAAGTGTTAAGCCCCGTTCAGACTACACGATTTTTTTGTCGGTTACGACAG
>NW_015588145.1:0-293 GCF_001515605.1 Sinocyclocheilus anshuiensis | reverse complement strand
TGCTCAAATTGTTGTTAAACATCTGTGCAGCACCAAAAACCCTCAAAATGCCACGTTTAATTATAAAATATTAAGTTTTGCTTATTCTGATGAAAATGCGAGTGGTAGTTGCCCATGCAAAACTGGTCCCCAATAAAAATAAAAATTATTTTAATGGTAAAAGACTAAAAATACGACTTTTGATTGGTTAACGGTAAGTTTTTTTACTCAATATGGTGAAAAAAACTGTAATAAATCTAATGGGATCTTTTAATGTAATTTTACAGTAAAATATTGTTACATTTACAGCTTAT
>NW_015588144.1:0-293 GCF_001515605.1 Sinocyclocheilus anshuiensis | reverse complement strand
TAGAATGTTCAGTATTAAAAATAAAATGAAAAGCTATGGTATTACATGAAAATTTGCATACTGAATTATTAGTAGCACAGTCAATCAAAACATGTTTTATATTTCATATACGGTTATATAGCGCAGGACCCATGAGATATCATGGTGGACAGAAAATAATACATTTGTACTAATTTTCTATAAATTCGACAAATAATTACAAAACGTTGTCTACTTCATATAAACTGTTTATTTATGTGTAGACTGTTTTCAACTCTATGTGTGGCTATGAGACCCAGAAGATGAAGAAGAGT
>NW_015588143.1:0-293 GCF_001515605.1 Sinocyclocheilus anshuiensis | reverse complement strand
GGCGATATGACGATTTGAAAAATGACCATATCGCCCAACACTAAGGCTACAAATCTTATTCTGAGCTATTTCTGTCCTCTCTCAGGTATGGTTCTTGCCCGTGTGGGCTACTACACCATCCCATCAATGGAAGAGCTGGGAAGGATGTTGAATGAGAATGGGGAGTGTATTGTGGAGAACTTCACTGTCGGCAGGAAAGGTAAAAGTATTGCATGAAGCACCACCGTGCACCAAGAGCAAATGATAATCTACACTAGTCAACATTTGAAGTGAATCAAAACCTTTCATCAAAG
>NW_015588142.1:0-293 GCF_001515605.1 Sinocyclocheilus anshuiensis | reverse complement strand
TCTCCTCTGAAAGCCATTTGCAGACAGCTCAGGAGCTGAGGAACATTGTGGAGGGATGAAGTCATTTTTGTCGTTCTTCCAGAAATGAGATTCAGCCCTGATATCAGGTACACTGACAGGGAGGGAAGGAGGGAGTAATGGATGACAGCAGGGCTGTAAAAAAAAGAAAAAAAAGAAAAAGAAAAGTGATACTTGGAAATTAAAGGAGGGAGAAAATAAAGAACTGATTGAATGTAAATGAAGTGAGCGAGTGGAAAAGAGCACAGGAACATGGAGGAGAAGAGAAAAGGGGC
>NW_015588141.1:0-293 GCF_001515605.1 Sinocyclocheilus anshuiensis | reverse complement strand
CAACTTTGTCAACTTCGCAGCTGACTCTGACTTAATCACTAGTTTATTAATAAGTTATTAAAATGTCTCCATGCTATTTTTTCCAGACACATTCATTACTTTTGCCAGTGCTTTGCGGCGAGCTTCATGTGTGAGCTTGAGCACGGATAGTATCACGTCCATATTTATAGGCTCATAATGGTTTAGTGTTATACTAATAATAATTTAATATAAACTTGTGATTAGTCCATTAACAACTTAAATAACGGCCCCAATCTTGTGGTGCACTTGAAGGTGTGTGTGTGTGTGTGTGT
>NW_015588140.1:0-293 GCF_001515605.1 Sinocyclocheilus anshuiensis | reverse complement strand
CGCGCTATATGTGGAGAATAATGCACGGCAATCAGCTCTTTTTTTCTTTTTTTTTTAAGTGCGGTTTATCGGTTTTTGCAAATGAACTCTTCATATGATCTTACCTTGTAGAAATCCAAGAGGAAAGTTTCCTGAAACCTACCAAACAAAAGAGTGACAACAAGATTAAGAACCTACAATTTTCATTGCTGAAAATATTTTTTTTGTTTTTGTTTTTGTTTTATTAACTTACCTGAGTGTTATAAATGCACATTGTGTTCAACCAAACGTTCCTTGAGAGTGTTCACTGTTGT
>NW_015588139.1:0-293 GCF_001515605.1 Sinocyclocheilus anshuiensis | reverse complement strand
TTTCTCATCACATATCACATCAGAAAAGTGGAAATCAATTGCTTAGCGAGTGTTTAATAATAATGTATTAATTAGGGAGGCTTTGCTGTCCTAATAAGGCAACACCTATTTAATAATTTTAATGAATAAAATCATTTTATTTTTGCATTATTATTGCATCCTGTTTATGTACAAAAATACTGAAGTGCAGTATAAATAGCATCTATTTAGCTACTATTTACACTTATTGCAAAGATCTGCTACTTTTGCATAGCCTAATGTAAATAGAATGGCTATTTTCACTTAGTGTAAAT
>NW_015588138.1:0-293 GCF_001515605.1 Sinocyclocheilus anshuiensis | reverse complement strand
GCAGCTGTTGGAGAGCTAGCGTGATGTTTGAGGTTTGAAGTCCTGCCGGTTAAATGGGTCTGGGAACTAACGGCACAGTCACGAGTCTGAAATGTGGTTTATTTTGCTCTGCTGATCCCCAAACATACTCACAATAGCTCAATGTAATGGGGCATTTAATAAGAGCGTTTTATTACATTCACTCGTGGCTGTTTTTGTGTAAAATAATGATTACGCAGCCGGTGAAGCAGGGCTGGTAAAAAGATAAAGGCCGTACAGAAATAGATTGACAGCTTGACCGTCGCCTGACAAAC
>NW_015588137.1:0-293 GCF_001515605.1 Sinocyclocheilus anshuiensis | reverse complement strand
TGAATCTCTAATTTACATCATGTCTAATTTGCTACAGTAAGAGGAAAAAACAAAAACTGGCGTTTTGAGCGTTGAATGAATTCTGCCTAACTTAAATGCAATGGCCAATCAGAGGAGTTCAGGAGATCAACAGATATCTCTGTGATTGGCTACATTGCTCAACGCTACAAAACCATTGTAAATAGAAATTGACACTTCCATGTAGAAAAAAAACAATAGAAACCATCACAGAAATTCTAATGATTTCCACAAATACCATTACAAACATTACAAACCATCAACTATTAACCATT
>NW_015588136.1:0-293 GCF_001515605.1 Sinocyclocheilus anshuiensis | reverse complement strand
TGGCCCACGTTCTCAATGGCCAAACAGACTTGACAGCTGATTTCTCCTCTGCTCTCCTCTCAACTACAGCTGTGTGATGATCATGTGCTATGACATAAGCCTGATATACTGACTACAGTACATTAACAGGTATGGTACAGCCGAATATAGGAGTGAGAGCACAGTGATGTTTGGGAAAGGCTATTTTAAAGTGATTTATAACAACGTATTTGGCACAACATATTGTCACAATCCGCTGGGTCACGGAAACGAGGAAACGAGGAGATGTGGAGATTTCACAAAACGAGAGTCTT
>NW_015588135.1:0-293 GCF_001515605.1 Sinocyclocheilus anshuiensis | reverse complement strand
CAGTCGGCGCTGTACTCTTGCTTGAACTATTTTTTCTTGGTGGAAACTTTGAGTTTGTTTAGCTAATAAAATATTAAAACTCGATCCAAAATGGTGTACAATTGTTTAATTATGTCATCCTGGTATTGTGGACTTGCTCTCGTTTCATACAAACGCAGCTGCTGCCATATTGCTACGATTGTTTTGTACGCTGTAATGGATTTTAACTAACATGAACTAACAATGAGCAATACATTTGTTACATTATTTATTATTCTTTGTTAATGTTAGATAATAAAAATACAGTCGATCAT
>NW_015588134.1:0-293 GCF_001515605.1 Sinocyclocheilus anshuiensis | reverse complement strand
TCAGAGTTTAAAGCTACTGACAAAGATCTTACATTTCCATCACTAACCTGTGAGTGAATATCAGATGTGATCAATAGTTTCACTGTCTGAATAAAGAGGTTGTTGTTTGAAGAAGCTTCCAGTTCGTGTGTTTTATTTAGTTTCACCTTCACCGAATTTTCACTGACATGCAGTGACATCATACAGTAGCCCCGCCCATATTCATGAATATGAGACAGTTCCGAATTCATCCCTGCTGAGTGTGCAAACACTTTAAAGGGTTAGTTCACCCAAAAATAAAAATTCTGTCATTA
>NW_015588133.1:0-293 GCF_001515605.1 Sinocyclocheilus anshuiensis | reverse complement strand
AGCTAATTATTTCAATTTTCTCCAAAGAAAAGGAGGTTGTGCGCAAGCTCAGATGCATTCGCGATGACATAATGCTCATTTTGTTCTCGGATCTAATAATTTATTCAAAAATGCATTTTAATACATAGAATAATTTAGATACAACCATTTAATGATTATGATTCTGCATTCACTAAATTAAGCGTCAGTTTGAAATGTTTTGACTGTCCTAAAGTATCAGATATTATAAAAGGAAAGTATAGCCTACAGATGTCGTAAAAGGATAAAAAGTCTTTTTAAAAGTTAAAATTCTT
>NW_015588132.1:0-293 GCF_001515605.1 Sinocyclocheilus anshuiensis | reverse complement strand
CATCCAGGACTGTAACAGGAAGTTCGCAAAATTAGCAGCTTTGAAATCACATCTTTACAGACACCACAATGAGTGTGTGGTGGTGCCTAGATCACATTTGTACCCTGCAGTAGACCTTGCATGCCATGTTGACTTGTGTAGTGCCAAATGTGATACACTAACTCAGTTTTATTCCCATCTTAAAGTGCACATTAAAGAGGGACAAAGAGTGACATGCCCCTTTCAGCAGTGTGATAAATCATTTTCAGTGATATCCACCTTTACCTCTCACGTATCAAGGAAGCATAAAAATT
>NW_015588131.1:0-293 GCF_001515605.1 Sinocyclocheilus anshuiensis | reverse complement strand
AAAAGCAGAAAAGGACTTTTATCTCCGTATTCACTGTCTCTTACCTCTATGTCAAAATGATCATTTTGTCCGAGGCGATAGGACCGAACAGAATTAACCCCAACATCTAAATCTCTTGCGGTTGGAAGATCGAAGCGAGAGCCTTTTACAGTATTTTCTGCTATTTCTACGTGAACGTCTTTTTCGTGGAAGGCGGGGAAGTGATCATTAACATCTGTTATTTCAACCTCAACATAGTGAACTTCGATTGGATTTTCAACTGCAATCTTTAAGTTTAGCAAACATGCGCCATT
>NW_015588130.1:0-293 GCF_001515605.1 Sinocyclocheilus anshuiensis | reverse complement strand
TCACACGTACGTTTATCCACACGTACGTTATCCAGACGCTTATCCGCTTATCCACACGTATGTTATCCAGACGCTTATCCACACGTACGTTATCCAGATGCAAAGTAAAAAAAATCATTTTTTTGCTACGTCGTCACCACGCCTCCGTGCAGTTTGAGCGCAGCTCCGACACGTGACCATGACGTCTAACGTCTCATATCTTACGTCTGACGTCTGAATACTATGGGATTTTGGCCAGACGGCTGGCAAGCGTATACACGTTAGTTCTCCTCTCAGTTTGCTTAGCAATCAGC
>NW_015588129.1:0-293 GCF_001515605.1 Sinocyclocheilus anshuiensis | reverse complement strand
CACGTCTAAACTAACATCAAATAAGTTGTGATTCGCTGTAATTGTGTCAAAGCATTGTCTTTAAAGGGAATGCAGGTGGATGAAAACGAGAAATAAAGCATTGGTGAGGATATTAATTTAATTATTATTAATTTACTGATCAGGTAATTGAACTCAAAGACTGAAAGTCTGAATTTGTGGCTTTATCTATTGAGATGATTACAGACATTGTTTATTCTCTCTCTATTCTTTTTTTAATGGCAAAGGTGAATCATTCCAGTCCTCATCATGACCGGCACAAAGCTTGCAATGTT
>NW_015588128.1:0-293 GCF_001515605.1 Sinocyclocheilus anshuiensis | reverse complement strand
TTTTACTTGAGTATATTTTTTCAGTACTCTTTCCACCACTGACTAGCTGATTAACTTCTATAGTGGTGAATGGAAACTACAACAAATATACTTTTTGCTTTCCCATTTGTTCTAACTGCAAAGGAAAAAATCCACAATAGTGTTGCAATGACTTTCCAAAAAAGGAACAAAATATAGTGAGATTGATTATGATGCTGAGAAGAGAGAAAGATGTGAAATTTGTCATCACTCCCTCAGTTGTTGTGTTAGTGTAATGTGGTGTTTTGGGTTGTGTTTCTTGTTCATGTTTTCAT
>NW_015588127.1:0-293 GCF_001515605.1 Sinocyclocheilus anshuiensis | reverse complement strand
TCTTGGCCCTCCAATCCCATGGCTCCACTTTGGCTCTCCAATTCTTCAGCTCCACTTTGGCTCTCTGATTCTTCAGCTCCACTATGGTCCTCCATTCTTCCAGCTCCACTGGGGTCCCTCGTTTCCATGGTCTTCCAATACTCGAGCTCCACCATGGTCGTTCGATCCTCCTGCTTTACTTCAGTCTCCATCTTTGATCTCTTCTGTTGCCGTGGTCCTCCATTCCATTGGCTCCATGTGAATCTTCAGTTCATTCAGCTCCCCCTTGGTCTTTATTTCCCTGGATCTGGGAT
>NW_015588126.1:0-293 GCF_001515605.1 Sinocyclocheilus anshuiensis | reverse complement strand
AGAGTTCTGTTATCAGGTGTAACTGTGTCAAAGTAATGTTCATATTGCAGAAATGTTCTAAAATTAGGCTGTACAAATCATGCAGTTAGTTAACATCATGTATTCAGCAGACACAATGAACACATTAAAGCAATGATTACATGATGTGATGATGTTGATTATATAATGCAAGGAAGATTTGGCAGTATTGTATGTTTATTCAGAGTTGGTGTCATCTGAAGTTCTCTCAAGAGTTGGCATCATCTCTTCACAGGTGCTGGTCAGCTGAAGTCTTCATAAGAGGCTGGATATAG
>NW_015588125.1:0-293 GCF_001515605.1 Sinocyclocheilus anshuiensis | reverse complement strand
TTTGTTGGTTGTCACCATTCTTGAGGTTAGTGTGTCTAGTTTTGAAGCCTAGAGTATGTTCAACTGCTCATGTACCTTTTCTGGATATCTTAGTCTTGTAAGTTGATTTACAAGCAAAGACAATGTTGTCTACTTATTATACTAAGATGCCCATTAACATTTGTCATTCGTAAACAAACATAAATTTGATAATGTGATGACTTTACACATTTTTTTTCATCCAGGCAACAGAAAAAAATGAATTACCCCAACGACAGTAATTGTTTTTTCAGTTGCTGTGACAATAATTTTTC
>NW_015588124.1:0-293 GCF_001515605.1 Sinocyclocheilus anshuiensis | reverse complement strand
TATAATTAGTCAATAACTCCATTTTCTTCATTCAGGCCGAGAGCTGGCACGAAAAAAAGAGGCGGGATTTATCACACAAATCAATCACATCCAATCATAACCGATCATATCCAATTATGGCTCGATGGAGGCATTGCATCCTCTCACTGTGACTTTCCCCCATTCATCTCAATGAGCCTCCAGAAAAGTCACAGCATGCTTTAGGGTCTCTGTAGAAAGTCTATGGACCTAAGGGAGACAAGCCTCCGGCTGTAACTTTACCTGTGGGTGTCGCTGTTGGACAGTGTTACTTT
>NW_015588123.1:0-293 GCF_001515605.1 Sinocyclocheilus anshuiensis | reverse complement strand
ATATAAATAAATGTATATTTATATGAATTAAATAGTATATATTTAATAGTATATTTTATTGTATGGAAAAGAGCATTAATATTTTAATATACTGTATTTAATATATTTATTTACATTTATTTATACATTTATATTTTTAATAAATATATTAATATTTACGAATAAATGTATATTTATGTAAATGCACATGAATGGTGTTCAATATTTCTCTTTAATTTTATGGAAAAGAGCAGTGTGAACATTGTCTAGCATCATCTTTTGTGATTAATGGAAGAAAGAACATCATACAGGTT
>NW_015588122.1:0-292 GCF_001515605.1 Sinocyclocheilus anshuiensis | reverse complement strand
GTAAGATTGTTTTATTTTTTTACATAAATTATTTTTACTTTGCAATTATGCATTATCTTGATCAAAAATTACAGTAAATACATTTGTTTTTTTGTTATTTTGAACTTTCTACTTATTGAAGAATCCTGGAAAAAAAAAAATATCATGGCTTCCACAAAAATGTTAAGCAGCACAATTATTATTTTTTTTTTTAGATTGATAATTAATGTTACTTGAGCATCAAATCGGCATATTAGAATAATTTCTAAAGAATCATGTGACACTGAAGACTGGAGTAATGATGTTGAAAATT
>NW_015588121.1:0-293 GCF_001515605.1 Sinocyclocheilus anshuiensis | reverse complement strand
TGACCCTCTAACTCTAGCACTCTCTATTCTAATTCTATTTGATCTGTTTTCGTTTTTATTTAAAAAAAAACACTTTACGCTTTAAGACATGCACTTTGTTTATTTTCTAACTGCTTGTTTTCTTTTAAAAAAGCCTCTAACACTAGCTTTGTCTATTCTTTTTCTATTTTGTTTTCTTTTTATTTATTATATAATTAACAAAAAACTATTTGTTTTTGAATTGCTTGTTTTCTTTAAAAAAGGCCTTTAACACTAGCTTTCTCTATTCTTTTTCTATTCTGTTTTCTTTTTAT
>NW_015588120.1:0-293 GCF_001515605.1 Sinocyclocheilus anshuiensis | reverse complement strand
GTTGACCCATCCCTTACACCCTAACCCACCCTGTCCCTAAACTTAACTGCATCCCACCTCAATAGCAGCAACTACATTTTCATAGTATTACTGTTAGTTAGATGGCAGATATATTAACCTGTGTGGTTTTTATTAGCCTAATTGATTTTTAGAATATAGATCACGATTCTGAAAACAAAACATTAGACAACCAAGCAAAATAATATGTAGGCTAATTTACTTAACTGTCTGACAAAATGTTTTATTTAATGTTATAAATTAGTCTATTTAAAAATATTTAGGCCTGTTACTTT
>NW_015588119.1:0-293 GCF_001515605.1 Sinocyclocheilus anshuiensis | reverse complement strand
TATATATATATATGTGTGTGTGTATGTGTGTATATATATATATATGTATTTTTAGTTTATTTGCTATAATGTTTCATAACTTAATAACTTAGAATAAATAATTTTATGTTTTTATATGTTGTGTTTATATGTTTTATATGTAAATTTGAATTGGAGTTCACATTTCTGAACAATGACCAAGTTTAAAAGGGGTATTTCACTGAAAATAATCAAATTAGAATAACGGAGCACAACCCTCAATTCACATTGATAATTTCCTACAATGTCTATTGTTCCTGAAAGGACAAATCTTT
>NW_015588118.1:0-292 GCF_001515605.1 Sinocyclocheilus anshuiensis | reverse complement strand
TCAGTGTCACATGATCCTTCAGAAATCATTCTAATATGCTACTAATAACCATTATTAATAAGTGAGCCCCAAATCAACATATTTAAATTATTTCAGCTTCATCACATGAATAAACTACATTTTTAAATATTAAACAGAATATTAAATATTAAAATATAAAAGTTGTTTTAAAATTATAATTCGCAATATTACTGTTTTTTGATAAATAAATCTTAAAAAGACCTGAATTATTCCAAACGTTTGACCAGTAGTGTATGTTATGTACATACGTGTGTGTGTGTGTGTGTGTGAG
>NW_015588117.1:0-292 GCF_001515605.1 Sinocyclocheilus anshuiensis | reverse complement strand
TGCATTATGGACCGGTCTTCATACTGAAACCAATAACACCAAGCAAGGAAGGAATCAAATTACTTTCTGTGAGTAGCATTCAGTAGTCATAAGAGTTTGATACCATTTAATTTTTTATTCTGGACTGAAGCCTTTAAGGACCGTGAGCAAGTCATCTAGGTATTATAATGGAAAATAGTCTAACATTAAAGATCAAATCTGTTGCATTTTCTTAAAGGAGACATATTATGCCCCTTTTTACAATATCTAATATAAGTCTCTTGTGTCCCCAGAATGTGTCTGTGAAGTTTCA
>NW_015588116.1:0-293 GCF_001515605.1 Sinocyclocheilus anshuiensis | reverse complement strand
TTAGTCTTTGCATTTTGGAGAAAAGTTGGTTTCGTACGACAGTTTCGTTTGTTTAAACGCTGGCTTATTCCGTATATCTGTGACGAACAACTGTGTTTGTGTTGGCAGAAATGTAGTTTAGTCCGTATTTGTATGAAGGGCAACAGTTAAATCATTTTGCTTTTGGGAGAAATGCTGGTTTAATCTGTGCATGTTTGTGAGCGTCAGTTTAATTGGATTTTAACTGGAAAACAGTTGGTTTAGTCCACAATTATATGGAAGGCAGTTTAGTCCATATATTTGGACCAAACAAT
>NW_015588115.1:0-293 GCF_001515605.1 Sinocyclocheilus anshuiensis | reverse complement strand
AGTGTCAATGGAAAGGCCAAAACGTAGAGAAAAAGATGCATTTTCAAATTTATCCAGATTAATGTTGACTTAGACTTGTTGACCAGGGAGCGGAAGCCCCCTTAAATAGGGTCTGAGTACCACAAAGAAAGTATCAGTACCCAGTTTGTCTTTAAAAAATGTCATCATGTATATCTACCTCTGATAATTTTAGATCTGTTTGCTGGATGAACACATGGAATTAAATACACAGGCTATAGATTACCTGCTTGCAATGCCTCCAGATATAGCTAAACACAAATATCATCATATTT
>NW_015588114.1:0-293 GCF_001515605.1 Sinocyclocheilus anshuiensis | reverse complement strand
CCACAGTGATCACATGTAAACGGCTTCTCACCCGTGTGACTGTTCATGTGATAGTTAAGGTTTAGTTTTGTTGTGAAGTTCTTCCACACAGTTTACAGGTTTAATGCTTCTCTCTGGTGTGAATTCTCATGTGCCCTTTAAAGCTTGTTTGTCGTGTGAAACTGTTTCCACACAGTTTGCATGTAAACGGCTTCTCTCCAGTGTGAACTCGCTTGTGCCTGTTAAGAGTTTCCTTGTTGAGTGAAACACTTTCCACACTGAGGGCATGTGTAAGGCTTCTCGCCGGTGTGAAT
>NW_015588113.1:0-293 GCF_001515605.1 Sinocyclocheilus anshuiensis | reverse complement strand
ATAAATTATAAAATGATAAACCTCACAGTTGAGCCTTTAAACCATTTTTTTTTTTTTAAGAAAAAGAATGAGTCAGAAATATAAATTGAAAATGAATTAAAACTGGGTTAAGTGGGTGGATTTTCGCATTGGTCTGAACAAAAACTTCAGATGGGCTGATTGAAAATGCAAATTCATTCTCTTCCAGGAGGAGGTGCGTTTGGAACGTCAGAAATATAACGGTTTGCCCAAAGCAGCGCTGCGCTCAAAAATGCTACTTTATCAGATAAAATGAAAATGCCATCAAAACTTTT
>NW_015588112.1:0-293 GCF_001515605.1 Sinocyclocheilus anshuiensis | reverse complement strand
GCACTGTAGTTGTACAATAACTAAATTAATCCTCAAAAATACAACATGCCTAATAATTGTGCACACAGTGTATATAGAAGAAAGAAGTAAGAAAGCTTTCACTCATCAGATCTTTGCAAAATGTGCTTGGGGAAAAAAATATAATTATAGCATTATAATTATGCATGCACTATATGTGTGTGTGTATGGGTGTGTGTATATATAATTTTTCTTTCTTTGTTTTTTTGTTTAAAAACATTTATGGTCCAGAACCTGGCATATATATATATATATAAGAGAAAATGTTGTAGTTT
>NW_015588111.1:0-293 GCF_001515605.1 Sinocyclocheilus anshuiensis | reverse complement strand
AAAATTTTATATTTCACAAGATTACTGTTTTTACTGTATTTTTAATCAAATAAATGCAGCACTGGTGAGCACTGGAAACCTCTTTCTACAACTACAATATATATATATATATATAAAATTATTATTATAAAAAAATTAAATGGTTATTTTTTAAACAACTTTGTTAACTGATTTTTTTCTTTTTATTTTTTTCTTTTAACAAGTACACACACACTCTCACTCATACACACAAATCATGTAGCTCTGACCCTGGGTTTTTAATAAGTGGTGTAGCATTAGTGATCTTTACCAAA
>NW_015588110.1:0-293 GCF_001515605.1 Sinocyclocheilus anshuiensis | reverse complement strand
GACAGTAATGCTTTGGTAGCGACCACATCACATTACAGAATTTTAGCTCACATACTAAAACTATTTAGAGACAAAAATTCTAAAAATGCTTATTTCCCCCAAATAAAGGATTACGTGTTTCCCTTTTGATGGCATGTTTTGGTCGTCCCAACTGAAAGTACCCAATAAATGATTATTTAATATATATTAAGCTTGCTGATATTTTTTATATTATTGTGTGTTTCAACAGATAATAGAAGGATCTTAGTAAGCATCTAAGATTTGAATACTTAAATGCTTTTTAAATGTGTTTT
>NW_015588109.1:0-293 GCF_001515605.1 Sinocyclocheilus anshuiensis | reverse complement strand
TGTATATGTGTATATATATATGTGTATATGTATATATATATATATTAATTATGTGTGTGTATAGATATGTCTAGTGTTTTGCACAGGTTTCTGTGAGGGTTTGTTTAGGGGTAGGATAATATAATTAGCCTGATATAAAAACAATGGAAGTCTGCAAAATGAACTAATATAATCAAACAAACATTAGCATCCCTGGAGTTATTAAAATAAATCAAGGATTACCAAAAATGTTTGTTTTTTTTTCCTCATGACATGCAAGTGGACTTTTTGTGTTTGTGCAATACTTTTTTTTT
>NW_015588108.1:0-293 GCF_001515605.1 Sinocyclocheilus anshuiensis | reverse complement strand
ATGAGGATTGTAAGATCACCATGAAACAACACCAATAGATTCCTGCAGACAATAAAATAATCTAAACAAGCTTCATGCCACGTTTAATAATTCTGTTAATAAATATTACTACTTATAATTACTTATTATTACTAATAATAATTAATATGCTATTTACTAAGCCTTATAACTTTTTTGTTTTTCAGTTTCCACTCAGTAAAGTCTGAGTCATAACAATGAGACATAATTTAGAAGCATATGCTCAACTGACCATTATAAAGGAAGATTTAATTGTTTTATTTCATTTTTTTTTT
>NW_015588107.1:0-293 GCF_001515605.1 Sinocyclocheilus anshuiensis | reverse complement strand
AAATACCGTGATATACATTTTTGGTCATACCGCCCAGCACTAGAAGAAACACAGTAAATGAGACTCGACTCACAGCGACCTATGAACTATAAGACTCGTGCTTTTACATCAAACAGTTTCAATTACAGTTGCATAAATAATACATTCTGAAGACCATTAAGATTTACACCAGCCTTTCATGACAATTAAGCACATTTAACTTATAATATATAATTCAGACATTGAAGGGTATTACAGAAAAGTACTTTTGTACAGTATTACAGAAAAATATCAGTACAATGCTTTTTTTTTTT
>NW_015588106.1:0-293 GCF_001515605.1 Sinocyclocheilus anshuiensis | reverse complement strand
TGTTTTTGTAAGAAACAAATCCATCAAGGCATTTTTAACTTTAAATCGTTGCTTCTAACTAAAATACAAATCCTATACATAAAATTGCTTTCTCCAATAAAGAAATAATCTTTTCTGAATCAGGAGAGAAATATGTTCTAAACAAATAAGATATGAAGATTTTGATGAGGACAACAGAGGATGGACCTTTTCACTGGAGGAAGTGTTATTATGGATTATTGACTCTATTTTGGCCTGAAGCAATACACTGAAAAAAAAAAAAGATTAATTGAATTTACTATTTTTTTTTTTTT
>NW_015588105.1:0-292 GCF_001515605.1 Sinocyclocheilus anshuiensis | reverse complement strand
TGTGTGTGAGTGTGTGTGTGTGTGTGTGTGAGTGTGAGTGTGAGTATGAGTATGTGTGTGTGCGAGTGTGTGTGTTTCTGCTCTGGTTTCAAATCCCCTGTGAGCCGATTACTCAAAAACTGAAAGCAATGAGGCTGGAAGTGTCAGATGCTCAAGTGTCTTTGAAGAGAGTCCAGTGTGTTTCTGCAGACTGACTGTGTTTAGAGGAGGGATGTCAGTGATTATTCGACGATCGATGAATTTTGGACAATCGATTAAAGCTATCAATGGTCGATTAAGCAGTTTAATTTTG
>NW_015588104.1:0-292 GCF_001515605.1 Sinocyclocheilus anshuiensis | reverse complement strand
AGTTTATGAACATCAGGTGCAGCGGTCACATATATTCTGCCGAGTGTTTGAATGGTTGTATACGCCAAAACGATAATTCTTCAATCGTGCAAATTATGGTCATTTTCGTCAGTTGAGGCTCGTTAGCATTCGGCCTGCTTTAAATCAGACATAGAGATGCAGTGCGGTAAGATCGCATTTATTTGAATTAATTAAATCATTTATTTAAATTAGCAGAGAGAGAGAGAGAGAGATGAAAGTTGCGTTGTCTCTCTTCAAGCAAAGAGGCTTACTTCAAAAACAGCGATTTTAC
>NW_015588103.1:0-292 GCF_001515605.1 Sinocyclocheilus anshuiensis | reverse complement strand
ATCATCCTCGTAGCGGGACAGGGAGAGGAGGGGGAGTCTACTATCATTTTCAGGCTTTGTAGTTGCATTTGATCGTTTCGAAAAGGGGCTCGCGGCTCACAAAGAGGAAGGGATGGCAACTAAGAAACCATGCGCGTCTTTAACAAAAAGGAGCCGAAGTCCCGTCGTGCTGGAGGCAGAGATGTTCAGCGAATTTCAGGACTGGTGTCTCCGGACTTACGGAGACTCGGGTAAAACAAAGACTGTCACGCGCCGAAAATACAACAAAATCATGCAGACCCTGCTACAGAAC
>NW_015588102.1:0-292 GCF_001515605.1 Sinocyclocheilus anshuiensis | reverse complement strand
GTGTGACGGGGTGGTTACAGTCATCGACAAAAAGAGGGTCGAGAGAGGATGTAGACTGAGAGCTTCTGAATTGGAGGTAAGAAAAAAGGGCAGGCTTGGTGACGGGAGGTTGAAAATATAAACGTAGTGACCTATTTTTTCCTGATCTGATTTACTTTGTTTGATGAAAAAGGAGATGGTTTCGCTGTCGAGCACAGAAAGGTCGGAGACAGTTGGATGGAGTTTGGGGTTGAATTTAGAAGTTATTGTGAATTCAGAGCATCTCAGGAAACCGAAAAAAGCCAGTATGAAC
>NW_015588101.1:0-292 GCF_001515605.1 Sinocyclocheilus anshuiensis | reverse complement strand
GTTCAAACAACAGACATTCCAAGGGATGAAAAATGTCATGAAGTGTTTGCAGAGCGCCCTCAACCTCTGACCCATACCATGTCATTGCCTCAAGCTGTCAGCTCTAATGCACTATTCAAATGTCATGTACAATAAGTGCCAGGTGAATTTGGATAAAAACCTGGTGACTAGGTACTAAACATTTGTGCTTCAAAAGTTGAACCCAAGGAGGTCTACAATACTTGGAGAAATCCGTCATATCAGTGATAGTAACTCAGATGGAAATATCCAAAAACGTTGAGCACTGGTATTA
>NW_015588100.1:0-292 GCF_001515605.1 Sinocyclocheilus anshuiensis | reverse complement strand
GTTCGTCTTCGGAACACAATTTAAGATATTTTGGATGAAAACCGTTAGGTTTGTGAATGTCCCATTGACAGCCAAGTAAATAACACTGTCAAGGCCCAGAAAAGTATGAAAGGCATCGTCAAAATAGTCCATCTGCCATCAATGGTTCAATCTGAATTTCATGAAGCGACGAGAATACTTTTTGTATGCAAAGCAAACAAAAATAACGACTTTATTTAACAATTTGTCTCCTCCGTGCCACTGTAGTGCCATTTTGGAGAGTATCCACTGAACGTAAACTGCGTATACTGTT
>NW_015588099.1:0-292 GCF_001515605.1 Sinocyclocheilus anshuiensis | reverse complement strand
GAGCAGTGGGGAGAGAACACAACCCTGAGGAGCTCCAGTGCTGATAGTGAGAGTCCTGGATGTGAGTTTGCCAACCTTACTAGCTGCTGCCTATCTGTCAGAAAGCTGGTAATCCACTGACAGACGGATGTGGGCACAGAGAGCCGAGTTAGCTTGGACAGGAGGAGGTTTGATAGTGTTGGATGATAATGTTAAAAGCCGAGCTGAAATCCACAAACAGGGTCCTCACATAAGTCCTTGGTCTGTGTAGATGTTGCAGAACATAATGCAGTCCCATATTGACTGCATCGTC
>NW_015588098.1:0-292 GCF_001515605.1 Sinocyclocheilus anshuiensis | reverse complement strand
GTGTGTGTGTGTGTGTGTGTACAAGCATGTTTCTCTCCCCAACGCTGGCTGGTTTGTGGCTTCAGGGGCATAACTTTCACACCTCTCTCATTCTATCAGTCCATTCCTCTAGCTTCTATTTGACAATGAAACATATTATTTTTGAAATTCGGCCAAGCTTGTTTCGTGTGTGACTTTTTGCCCTTTACACTCCTTATACTAGAGAATGACATTGTTAGTGGTCATTTCAAGGCAAAGTTGTGATATTTTTTAAAAACTCTTTAAAAAATACATTTAGTGTGGTGACAAGTGC
>NW_015588097.1:0-292 GCF_001515605.1 Sinocyclocheilus anshuiensis | reverse complement strand
GTGCATGTTGATTGTTTAATGTGTGTACATTTTCTAAAGCAAATTTAATAAAAACAACTTACTGGAGATTTACCTCTATAATGTCAAGGTACTGGGTCCTTTTATTCTGACATAAACATTTTATATATATATATAAGACAGCAAGTAGCAGGATGACAAAACCTGCTAGTAAATACAAAGTTCTGTCATGAAACTCTAGACTCTAGATGGTGCAAGCCGATAGGTTCTAACTCAATCAGACATGATGACATCATTATTCACATGGCGCAGCTGATTGGTTTCTTTTCACATC
>NW_015588096.1:0-292 GCF_001515605.1 Sinocyclocheilus anshuiensis | reverse complement strand
GAGCGTTTAGGACACAAATAGTTGTAGATGTCGAGGTATTTCATTCAGTTAGATCATTTCTCAAACAAAAGGAAGGTCAGGAAAAGGGGCACTGACATAGACCAATAAAATTGAGTTTCTCAGTATATCTCCTCCTCTCAGGTTCACATCGGGTGGAGAAATAATCCTTTGACATGATTAAAATAATGAATGTTTCCTGTTGCTGATTACGTTTCCTTCCAGTGGGCGTAGTTCTCAGAGTAATGATACGTTGCGCTCTACTTTTGTGTCCTAAACGCTCGTTTTTTGGGTC
>NW_015588095.1:0-292 GCF_001515605.1 Sinocyclocheilus anshuiensis | reverse complement strand
GAGCAGTAGTCCTACAGCGTGTAAATACGGATGAATCTCGGTGACAGAAAATGATTTGAGGAAGGAGGCTTTTACTACAGCCCACAAATATCAGCATTCAAAGACCTCCAACATATTTATTTCTTCTTTATCCAAGACATCCAACTCCAACCTTCCGCCACATGCTGTTTCAATATATATTCAACTATATTTTTCATTAATTACAATTACCCCAACTCAGCTGTCTCATAAATTTACAGACCATCAACATAACTGGGGGAAAATCAGAAACATATTTGGCGCTCGCAGTCAC
>NW_015588094.1:0-292 GCF_001515605.1 Sinocyclocheilus anshuiensis | reverse complement strand
AAAGAGCAGTTCCCTCTCTCTCTGGGTCGCCTGTCCCGGGGCCTCCCGCTCACCGTCAGGTTTGACGGGGGCCTGGACGGGTGGGGAGGCCTGCCTATGCCCAGTTCCACGGCGCCGCTTACTTGAGGCTGCTGCGGATGAGGCGCAGGGGTGGACACAGGGGGCCGCCCTCGGCGCTGAGCAGGCTGGGGCACTGCGGCTGGCGGACGGGTGGAGGCAGCAGCTGCCCACCGGGGCAGGACATGTTGGATCGCCTCAGTCTGCTCCTGTGCAGCCGAGAACTGCTGGGCCA
>NW_015588093.1:0-292 GCF_001515605.1 Sinocyclocheilus anshuiensis | reverse complement strand
TTTAATTCCCCATTTATCCATGGCTTGTCATTTGGATACCTTTTAATACATTTAGTTTTTATGACATTAGCCACACAAAAATGTATATAATCTGTCACCACATTATTTAGCTCATTTAAGTCCGCACTAGTATCTATAAAGACATGCCATGCTGTACAATCAAAACATCCTCTAAGACAGTCCACAGAGTCCTCATTCCATATCTGGATGGTTCTCAGCTCAGGCTTGCTGGTTTTAAGCCGCTGTTTATACAGAGGAACCAGATGTATCACATTGTGGTCTGAATCACCCA
>NW_015588092.1:0-292 GCF_001515605.1 Sinocyclocheilus anshuiensis | reverse complement strand
GCTACCAATTGGACAAATAATTAAACGCTATGGGTTTAACTTCCAATGTTACGCAGATGACATTCAAATTTATTTTAGCGCACCTTCCATCTCAGTGTTTCCTCCGCCTGCATTAAGTTTCCTCGTTCCGAGCATTTTCATTGACTTTTCTACCTGCCTGTCAACATATGTATTTGTATACCTCTGCTAGGGCTGTGCAAAAAAGAGTTTAAAAAATACTATTTACTAGTTACTAAAAATAGTCCAGAGTTCACTGACAAGCTACACAAAATCGCGTTCAAAATCAGCAATG
>NW_015588091.1:0-292 GCF_001515605.1 Sinocyclocheilus anshuiensis | reverse complement strand
TAAGTCACCGCTGTTGAAGCATGTTGTGTCGTTTAGACGACAAGCATTCATGGTGTTAAAACAAGGAGTTGATGAGCTGAATGTTTCGTTCAAGTCTTAAGATTGATGGGTTCGAGTACGCAATCTTTGCTACAACTGAAACAATGAAGTGTTTCAGTTGCAAAAGAGAAAGCCATTTGGCTAGAGATTGTCCTGAAAAGGAAAGAGAACAAGAGTCAGACTTGATAGAAACTCAGAGTAGTAATACAATGAGCAAAATGAAAGCAGAACCGAGAATGATGTAGAATCTAAT
>NW_015588090.1:0-292 GCF_001515605.1 Sinocyclocheilus anshuiensis | reverse complement strand
GGTGCCTGCAGTCTTTAGGTCACTGCGGAGCTCCGTGTGGAGATGGGGAGGAGGTTCAGGAATGCCCTGGCACACACTCACACAGACCAACCCTCAACCTACTAACAGGAAGTCAGTGGGTAAATACCCAAACAAAACACGTCAAACAAGCCAACAAAGGGACCCTCTGTGCACAATAACCCAGAGTCCATTATTAGGCATGAAGCCAAGTACATTAGCTAGATACTAGGCCAACAGCTGAACTACACTTTACAGTTAGCTGTTAGCACAAAGATCAATCGGTCCAATCTGG
>NW_015588089.1:0-292 GCF_001515605.1 Sinocyclocheilus anshuiensis | reverse complement strand
TCTTCTGTTTGAAGTTGAGAATATTTAATTCAACTTATTAAATTTTGATTAAACTGTTCTACTGTTAATTGGTACAGTATTTTTAAATGTTAAATGTAGCCTATTTCATTAAAAATTTGTAGTTTTCTTTAAAAAATTGAATTATAAAATTTTCAGTTTTGTACAGTATACATACAGACTTTGTATTTTGTCTTTCAAAATAAAACTTAATTTACAATCTTGAGCATGCTTTAACACTTTATTGAAGTTTTTTTATTATTATTATTGTAATAACCTATATAATAACAGTGTT
>NW_015588088.1:0-292 GCF_001515605.1 Sinocyclocheilus anshuiensis | reverse complement strand
TAACATGTGCTAAGTGTTACTGTATAACTAGAAAAAGATCAAAACCAATTACCGTCAACAATTAGTTTTATCAATTGCTTCTGTAGAGTAATTTTATGAAGCAGGCGCTTTCAAAAAGAGATAGCTACTATCAGGGCTGATTCATAGAGTCTTATTTTAAGTTTTATCTTAATACATTTATCCCAATCCATATTTAATATATAGGCTAAGCCAACTCAATGTGATTTGATTCAAGTCCTTTTTGACCAAGGGCAAGGCCCCTCCAGACCTTGCAAATGAATGTATGCTATAA
>NW_015588087.1:0-292 GCF_001515605.1 Sinocyclocheilus anshuiensis | reverse complement strand
TGGAAGGAATTCAGACCAGCGGTGTTGTTCTCGGCTACAATATGAACAAAGATATCTGCCTATCTCTTGGTTTATTTGTTCGACTTGTCCATTTGCCTGAGGGTGGTATCCTGATGTGAGGTTTATGTTGATGTCAAGATGTTTGCAGAAAGCTTTCCAAACTTGGGACGTAAACTGGGTTCCTCTGTCGCTGACGATATCATCTGGTATACCATCAATTCGAAAGAGATGATGAAGTCTCATGGCTGTGGGGAGTCATTTTAGAGGAACCAGACGACAAGATTTGGAGAAA
>NW_015588086.1:0-292 GCF_001515605.1 Sinocyclocheilus anshuiensis | reverse complement strand
TGCATTGCCTCGTAACACGGACAATGACCTGCTTAAGACCTTCAGTGTCCCCTTTCTTTCCAAAAATAATCACATTTTAAATTTGATTTAATCGAATAAATGATTTTCAAAATAAACAATTTCAGAATAAGTGATTCAAAGATAAATAACTTCAGGAATAAATGACTTAAGGAGTAAATGACTTCAGGAAGGGGCATGTGCCAAAATAAAAATGCATAACACCCTCTAACTTCCTGCCTATACTCTATCCAAGTATTCTAATAATCTTACATAATATGCAAAAGAAAATACA
>NW_015588085.1:0-292 GCF_001515605.1 Sinocyclocheilus anshuiensis | reverse complement strand
ACAAAGCATAAAAAACATTAACTCTTCACATATGAGCTAATTAAATAAATGTAATTAAAATAATTGATAATTACAGTGACAAGGAATGAAATCACTTTGTATATAGGCTCTTAGTATATTAACAATGTACATAATGAAACATATAAAATGATTTAACTATATGTTGCAAATGATTTGTATGTGCTGTATTATGTATTACCATGTTCTAAGTTATATTATAACATCAAAAAGAACTTAAAATTTCATTAACTACAAGCATTTTGGACTGTATTTGAAAAATAATTCTAGAAAA
>NW_015588084.1:0-292 GCF_001515605.1 Sinocyclocheilus anshuiensis | reverse complement strand
GTTAGCCAAGCTGCTAGACCGGCTAGCGGCCGAGGCAGCTTTCCCGTCACCCACGTGCATCCTCACAACCGTTGACGTGGTGAAAGCACTGCGTACGTTCCTCTCAGGTTTGGCCAACATGATGTAGACCTTGGGCACAAACATGCAGCACAGCGCAGTGGTGGCGCTGAGGCTAACGGAAAAACACATGGTGATTATCTTGTAGTTTGAACCGAAATAAATTGGCACGAAAGCCAGCCAGATAATGCAGGTGGTGTACATGGTGAACGCGATGTATTTGGCCTCGTTGAAA
>NW_015588083.1:0-292 GCF_001515605.1 Sinocyclocheilus anshuiensis | reverse complement strand
GGGCTTAGACTAAGCCAGGATTAGGCCATAGTTCAATTAGGACATGTAAGTACATTTTATAAACATGCCTTAAAAAAACATTAGTGGTGTGCATCTTGAGACAAATCAAGGGCACTGACATGTTTTAAGATCAATCAGTGGATCAATGTTGTAGCAGAAAGCTCAATTAGAAGCACAGACAAATTCCGCATTGTTTTTATAATCGTTTCCACTCTTTCAACGGGAAACAGCAGTGAATTTCACAGAGGCTGTGTAAATGTTCTCAGCAGGAGTTGGTCTTCCAGTATACTAA
>NW_015588082.1:0-292 GCF_001515605.1 Sinocyclocheilus anshuiensis | reverse complement strand
AAATTGCCAAAAATAAATGTTGTTTTAATAGTAAAATACATTTGTAAAGTACAATTGTCAGTATATATTGTTTTTTGTTGTTCTGAAATTAATGAACAAAAAAAAATTTTTTTTATTGGAAATAAAAGAGAATATATAATTATAATATATGCAATAATAATAATATAATTACTAATTAAATAATGATTTTTATTACTGATGAGTGAGGTCTTTTATTACAGTAATGAGATTTTAGGAGACAATATTCTTAATAGTAATGAAAATACCATCACTATGCAATTAAATAAATAAA
>NW_015588081.1:0-292 GCF_001515605.1 Sinocyclocheilus anshuiensis | reverse complement strand
GAAACCGGCGACATTTAAATCTCGTAATGGAATGAAACCGACCGACATTTAAATCTTTGAATTGAACAAAACTGACCGATGTTTAAATCTCTAAATGGAATGAAACCAGTCAACATACAAATGTCATAATTGAACAAAACCGACTGACATTTATATCTTATAATAGAACGAAACCGACCGACATTTAAATCTCTTAATGGAACGAAACTGACCGACATTTAAATCTTGTAACAGAATGAAAACCAACCAACATTTAAATCTCGTCACAGAACGAAACCGACCGACATTTAAA
>NW_015588080.1:0-292 GCF_001515605.1 Sinocyclocheilus anshuiensis | reverse complement strand
GACAACTTTTTGAATAATAAAAGCATAATTCAAGATTAAATATATGAACAATCTTAATTCAATAGACAAGCCCTATCTTAAATAAATTAATGTTGTTTTCAAGATGTTTAGATATTTTTGCTGGAAAACAAGAACAAATATTGATTACACTGCAAAAAGTGATTTTGTCTTATTTCCCAGTACAAATAGAGAAATGCAAAATCACCTAAGAAAAGTATGTTTTCCGAAAATAAAAAAGTTTTTGCACGTACAAAACAAACAAACAAAAAAGAAAACATTAGGCAACAAACCT
>NW_015588079.1:0-292 GCF_001515605.1 Sinocyclocheilus anshuiensis | reverse complement strand
AATTAACTTTTCCACGACATTCTAATTTATTGAGACGCACCTGTACAAATACAGATGCAAATACTGGCTGTTACATGAAACTTAAAATATGTAATGTCATAATTATAAAGTTTTGACAAATTATGTATGTAATATAATTGTTGCATTAGGCTATGAATTACTAAACGTTTATTGATAAGAACTATGTCATCTCTTTTCATTTACAGCATGAACAATGAGTAGTCGAGTAACTTGAGTATTTTTTAAATAAGAAATCGGCTAGCAGAAATCAGTAGTCGTGCAACCCCTAATA
>NW_015588078.1:0-292 GCF_001515605.1 Sinocyclocheilus anshuiensis | reverse complement strand
AGACAAATACAAGCCCACAGCCAGGAGGGCGTATGTGGACAGGAAGCGGGCGAAGGAGAAGGGCAGGCAACCTGTGCACTCTCCTACGCACATCACGATAACGGCTGCCGACAAGATGAAGCATATGCAGTACACGGCCAGGCACCACTTGGTCGCTGCATTCTGGTTATACGATATGGGCTCGCTGATGAAGACGAATATGATGCAGGCGACGAAGGTCTCGCACACCTTTAGCAGCCCTGGTGCCGTGGCCATGTAGCCGGCTACTTCTCCTGGACGAGCCTTACTCAGA
>NW_015588077.1:0-292 GCF_001515605.1 Sinocyclocheilus anshuiensis | reverse complement strand
GGAATTTCGTCTGAATTGCTCTCTACTCTACTCTGGATTATCGCTATGGATGATCTTGGACTTTATCCTTTTAACATCCTAAACATCTGCAATACGGTGACGAACCAAGGACATTTGTGGTTATTCAGAACTTTAATGTGAATGGACATCTAAAAGGTTTTGCCTCTAAATAGGGACAGACCAGCAGCGCTGTTGCACAATATATGGTTTAGACGTGTATGGTATTTGATGTTGTAGTTGTGTGCTTCTAAAGGAAATATAGTATGCTATTCAAAGGTGATTGATCCCCCTT
>NW_015588076.1:0-292 GCF_001515605.1 Sinocyclocheilus anshuiensis | reverse complement strand
GGTGTTTCATGACTCTTTAAGATAATAATACCTTGACAGTTTGTGTGATAATTTGACATCTAGCCACAAAAATGAGCGAGCGCCTTTCAGAATAAACACACACAAAGCGAACATGAGCGTTTGAAAGCAGATGTCTGTCAGTAAGTGGGTTTTTGTGTATTACATTTATACTGCATTTCAAATGGCAGAAGTTCTCTTCATCGAGCATTTGGAAGGTAAAATACTGAAATACCAGTGTCAAATATGCATCAAATAATGCATAGTCAGCATACGCACATTTATATATTATGCT
>NW_015588075.1:0-292 GCF_001515605.1 Sinocyclocheilus anshuiensis | reverse complement strand
GAAGCTGATTGGTCAAATTTGGGTTTGAGATCTCTAAACCAGAACCAGAACAGGATTGGTGCAAACTAAACTGAAACTTACCTGGCTAGCAGCTAATCCAGCTTCATGGTACAGGCCCCAAATGACCTACTGACCGACTGGGTAGTACCAACAACCTCTAGATATACCTACAGTGCTGTAAAAATGTTTTTGCCCCCTTCCTGGTTTTTATTTTCATATTTGTCACACTTGAATAATTCAGATCATTAAACAAATTTTAATATTACACAAAGATAACCCGAGTAAATACAAA
>NW_015588074.1:0-292 GCF_001515605.1 Sinocyclocheilus anshuiensis | reverse complement strand
ATCCTGTTGATCTGTATGACTCTCGAAATGGTTATTCAAGAATCACCACAAACGAAACTTCTGTGAGAAGTTTGGGATAATTAAACCCCATCCACGGCCAATCGAGATTACAATATTCTCCTCTGTAGTTCACAGTGAAGGCGCTGCAGAAAGAGACTTTAAGCCACCTTATTTTGCTGCTTTACCGATGAGATTGCAGGACCACTATTTTCACTCTGCCGTTCCCGAACTGAACGGATTTACTCTGGCGCGATCGCTGAATAAACCATGCCTCCTCAATTCAGTTTTAAAA
>NW_015588073.1:0-292 GCF_001515605.1 Sinocyclocheilus anshuiensis | reverse complement strand
TGTAAATACATGTAAATATTTTCAAAATATATACTGTATGTGTATATATTTATACACATAAATTATAATTTATGTGTATACATGTGTACACATATAATTATGTGTATTTATATATACATAATATATATACACAGAACACACACATACAGTATATTATGCAAACAACATTTTTTATTTTGGATGCGATTAATCACAATTAATTGTTTGACAGCACTAATTATATACTAATTATTCATAATGTGCATTCTAATACATTATATCTTGTCGTAAATAATTATAACTGAATTTAAAA
>NW_015588072.1:0-292 GCF_001515605.1 Sinocyclocheilus anshuiensis | reverse complement strand
ATGGTAAAATAACTGTATGGCTGTAGAAATTAAAAGGTTTGTGTAAAAACTTAAATGCTAACCAAAAAGAATCATTGCAGGAAATGTCAGACTAAGTCTAGAGTAATAATTTGATCTCAACTGCTCCATGTAGGGTGAATGAGGTCACAGTGAACATGAGCGTCTCTCTGAGCAGGAGCTCTTTAGGGGAGAGTGTCTGAAATGAAAGACAGATCTCAGTCTGAATGATGAAAACATGACATCACAGTCACATGTGTGTCATATGCATGCTGGCTCTGACAGCACATTCCAT
>NW_015588071.1:0-291 GCF_001515605.1 Sinocyclocheilus anshuiensis | reverse complement strand
TTCAATTCAATTCAATTCAATTCAATTCAATTCAATTCAAAATTGAATTAAATTAAATTAAAATCAATGGTATAAAATAAAAAATAAATAAAAATAAAATAAAGTTCAAATTAAACCAATGGCATAAAATAAAATAAGTTTTTAACCAAAAATTAAGCCTGTTGTATGCAAATTGACAGTTTGTTTTAGAATAGAAAAATAATAATGTTAGCAGTGCCAAATGCATATACATACATTTAACAGATAACACATACATATACATATATATATATATATATATATATATATATA
>NW_015588070.1:0-292 GCF_001515605.1 Sinocyclocheilus anshuiensis | reverse complement strand
TTTTATAGCTACATTGAAAAATACCAGATTTTCAATGTGATCTCAGACATTAGACCCCACTGTATTCATATAAAGAATAAACAAAATAGAATAGTTATATATAGTTATACTTTGCTAAATTATATCAAGGTACATTCTGTTCAGTGCATATTAATCTGTTAAAGTAATCAACACATTAAATATAATTAAATTATATATATATATATATATACAGTATATATATATAAAATCTCTGTGGTGTTGAATTACTCCGCCTCTGCTATGTCAATCACAACATACCCCTCCTTTCATA
>NW_015588069.1:0-292 GCF_001515605.1 Sinocyclocheilus anshuiensis | reverse complement strand
GTTATAGACTGACTCGGGGCGAGAATGCTCTTCTGCATGTTGACATATAGCCCTAGGGACTCCATGTGATGAAGCAGCGTGTCTATATGGCTGACTAGCATGTCCCGTCAATGAGCTAAAATCAGCCAATCGTCCAGATTGTTGAGAATGCGCGTCCCGCTCACTCTGACTGCTGCGTACATGAACTTAGAGAAAGTGTGTGGGGCTAAAGCCAGCCCAAACGGAAGAACAGAGTACTGGTACGCCATGCCCTCGAAAGCAAACCTCAGAAAGCGTCTGTGATGCGGTGCTA
>NW_015588068.1:0-292 GCF_001515605.1 Sinocyclocheilus anshuiensis | reverse complement strand
TTAGTAAACACAGGGTCTAAAAAGTTTTGTATAAAATATATATAACTGAAACTGGCTGAAATATCACCTACAGCTTTATTTGTTTAGTAAGGATTTCTAGTAAAAATTAGTAAAACCTGATGCCTTCATGACTAGCTTATCTTCCTGCAGCCTGTTTAGTTCTTCCTGCAGCCTGGTTATAACATAAATTAATAGTTGTGATTTACATTTAATGCTGCCTATATGTTAGGTTGCTAAGTAAGTTACGTTGCTATGGACACAGTTCCAACCGTACATTGGAATATTTTATTTA
>NW_015588067.1:0-290 GCF_001515605.1 Sinocyclocheilus anshuiensis | reverse complement strand
CACACACACACACACACACACACACACACACACACACAAAGTTCTACACTACAAACTGCTAAATGTAAAGTTTGGTTTACCTTCAAATGACAGAAATGTATTATTAATGTATAAATGTACTTCTCAAAGTAATAATAATAATACAATTTAATAAAACATTTTTAAGGAATATCACACAATCAAAATAGTTTTTCATCCATGTTTTCATTTCAGTAAACTGCTGCTGCCTTGCTCAGGGAGAGAAAACTGATTTATGGTTAAAGTTTTATTTTATTTATTTAATTTTTTTT
>NW_015588066.1:0-292 GCF_001515605.1 Sinocyclocheilus anshuiensis | reverse complement strand
AAACCTTACTGAAATTCTTCATAGAGATCATTTTTTTGCAGGAAGTTAAAACTGGTCACTAAATGTTGCTAGATGACGTCATAAAAGTGAGTTCACTGATCTACATAAATATAAATATAGATCAGTGGGAGAGTAATTGGGAGGTATGAGGAAGTCACTAAATCCAGTGACAAAATCACTAAATTGGCAACATTGGCACATTGACTACAATATAAGTTATTAATATTTAATTGGTCCTCTTGTTTTAGCATGTGTTCATAATTTCTTTGTATGACAGCATGGCCAAAAATTA
>NW_015588065.1:0-292 GCF_001515605.1 Sinocyclocheilus anshuiensis | reverse complement strand
TCCGTGAAGTGTGGCAAACGGCCAGGAGCTCAGTCAGTCTCTGTAAAGAGGGAGAGAAAACACTCATTAGTCTCTCTTCCAGGGAGCATGTTACTCACCTTAGGGTGTTTTCCCTCCCAGTTTTAAAGCCGTTGCCAACGAGCTCCAGGTGTGCTGGCCATTATGCTCAGGTGTTTCAGGCGGTGATTAGTGCTGGAGCGGCGTTTCCAGGGCGACGCTGATCTGCCCTCGGGACGCTCGCCACAATATATATATATATATATATATATATATATGTTTGCAGAATTTTATT
>NW_015588064.1:0-292 GCF_001515605.1 Sinocyclocheilus anshuiensis | reverse complement strand
TTTTTTTTTTTTTTTTTATAATTTTGCCTGTGTTATTGCCAACTGTATACATTTTGGGCACAGTTGTGTATTTTTATTGGAATTTTACTATTTCACCCTCATTTCCTTAAATCTATTTTGCACTAGATACACAAAATAGTTCCTCTCAGGACCTTAAGGACAAGAATGTCCCCATTGAATTTTTGTTAATAGGCTTTCATTCTGTTGCCAAGGCTTCAAAATTAAATTTTTTACCAGATGGATACTATGCATATTATAGAGCCAATTGGATAAATAATGCAGCTAAAATTGT
>NW_015588063.1:0-292 GCF_001515605.1 Sinocyclocheilus anshuiensis | reverse complement strand
TCGCTTTAAGTCCTGGAATGTCATTTTATTTTACTTTTAGGCTAACAAAGAAAATAGACACGTGCAAATAGTTGGAACATATATATTTTATTTAAACAATTTAAACGTTTTCCCCTTTTTTTATTAGATGTTAAGATATAAAAGATATATACAACTATAACAAAACATCAGAATATAGTATATGTAAAGAGAATAAATGGGCTTGCAATAAAAATAAAATGAATGTATAATTAAGCAAAAATAAAGAAGAATTACATCTAAAGATCAATGCTACAAAAACAACATACAGGTT
>NW_015588062.1:0-292 GCF_001515605.1 Sinocyclocheilus anshuiensis | reverse complement strand
GTCAGAATGCAGCACTACGCAGGTCACTGCTTATGACAACAATCCCACGACACAGACCTCACCGCCGTCATCGCCGGTTTTGGAGAAGACACGGTAGGACCTCTAGTTTTTGGGACAACTTTGAGAATGAAGTGGTTGTTGCTGAAGAATGGCGAGAGAATTTTCATTTATCAAGGACATTGCTGTTGTCTTTGAGTGAGCTGCTTCGCCCACACATTGAAGGGAAGACGACTGTAATGAGATCGCTTGTCAGTGTTGTCAAAAAAGTTGCCTGCACACTGTACTATTTAGC
>NW_015588061.1:0-292 GCF_001515605.1 Sinocyclocheilus anshuiensis | reverse complement strand
GGATTTGAAGGGGCTAATTGTATAGTAAAAACTGTAGGACTGCACTTGACACTGTGTCACAGATGTCATTTCCACCAGCCAAACTGTGACCGCAGACTTTTTAAGCAGCCTTTGTTCTGGAAATATTTTTTAAAACAAATTGAAGATAAGGACTCCCAAACAGGATAAGCTCCTTCATAAAATATAAATCATCTATACTTCAAAGTCACATGATCCTTCAGAAATTAGTCTAAGATGCTGATTTGCTGCTTAAGAAAAATGGTTCTAAACAGTACCAGAAAAGGGTTCTTCG
>NW_015588060.1:0-292 GCF_001515605.1 Sinocyclocheilus anshuiensis | reverse complement strand
TACTGTACCACCTTGCCGTACACCTCAAAGTACTTCTCCATCCAGGTGAAGGGCAGGTATACCTCACTGCCTTCTCGGCGGCCCTTAATGGTGGCATCGTCATTGATCAGGCAGTCGATCTCTTCGTAGCGCATTCCGCTGACCACAGGTGGAGGTTCTGGGGGCTGGGGCTGCTGCGGATGGCTGTCTATTTTTGGGCTGGGAGGGGGCTGGGGGTGCCGGGGCAGGAAACGCAGCGCTTTCTCGTTCGTACACTTGTTCCACAGAACGACCGTGAGCAGAGAGAGGAGAG
>NW_015588059.1:0-292 GCF_001515605.1 Sinocyclocheilus anshuiensis | reverse complement strand
GACCACAATTGTGGACATCGCACGACCCAGAGAACTCGCGGTGACATTCGTCACTTGGAGCGCGAGATCAGTTGCGGTTCTGAGCTCTTTTAGAACTTCCGGATCGTGACCACCCTCGTGCAGATCACTCAGTGCTTTAGCCTGAAGAACCTGCAGTAACGCCGTAGCAAGTAAGGTGGAAGCAGCTTCTCCACAGGCCGTATAAGCATCACCGGACAGACCACCGGGGAGACCCCCGTATACCCCGTAGCTGCACCACCGTCGAGAGTGGTGAGGGAGAAGGAGTTAGCAG
>NW_015588058.1:0-289 GCF_001515605.1 Sinocyclocheilus anshuiensis | reverse complement strand
TTCCACGACATTCTAATTTATTGAGATGCACCTGTAAATATTAAAATAAATAAGTTAAAAAGCTTTGATAAGTGAAATAATAGGAAGAGTATGGCATTAACCAATTAATTAATTAGTTTAATTTCAATACACTGTTGTAAAATATTTAAAAATGAATAGAAAACAGAAATACAGAAATTAAGTTTGCATTCTATATATTTATGTAGTGCCTTGCGAAAGTATTCATACCCTATTAACAAACAACTGGTAAGGCACTATATATATATATATATATATATATATATATATA
>NW_015588057.1:0-292 GCF_001515605.1 Sinocyclocheilus anshuiensis | reverse complement strand
GGAGTTTTTCTGTGTTTGGACACTTTGTCCTGTTTAAGATGAGAAGAATTAACAAAAAAAGAAAAATCAATCCAAACTAAATCTCTGGGTGCGTCTCAATCAGCTCCCTATAGTTCAGTAGTCAGCACTAAGAAGGGAGTCAGTCAGCGTTATAGTTAATCGCCTTAACCTGACAAGACAAAAACAACCATAACTAGCTCTCATATTAATTGTATTTAAATAATGCCATTTTCTGATTTGTAGTTGATTTGTAAAAGTTTTCATTACACATGTTTGTAGTTTTGAGCAGCAG
>NW_015588056.1:0-292 GCF_001515605.1 Sinocyclocheilus anshuiensis | reverse complement strand
TGGGGTGCCACCTAGTGTTTATTCACTGTGATGCATATTATGCATATAGACTTATCTAAACATCAAACTTATGTTGAAAGCTAAACTGTTATTTTCAGATTTTCAAACATACTAAAAGAATATACATACTATATAAATATATATAAAAAACTCTCTTAAAGTTATAAAGTTAGAGTAAATAAATATTTGCTTTATTTACTCTAAATGTTATCCTGGACCACAAAACCAGTCTTAAGTCGCACAGGTTTATTTGTAGCAATAGCCAAAAATACATTGTATGGATCAAAATTAT
>NW_015588055.1:0-288 GCF_001515605.1 Sinocyclocheilus anshuiensis | reverse complement strand
GCGTGTGTGCGTGTGCGTGTGTGTGTGTGTGTGTGTGTGTGTGTGCTATTTATGTCAATTTTTTTTATAATTTCCCCACATTTGTCCACTATAAATCTACAACTGAAATTATTTATCTAAAATTAAGTGGGTTGTAACACTATTAGTAAACATGAACATCAGTTTTGTAAATATATTATTTGTTAATTAATTAATTAATTAACAAACACATTGCCTGTCTTTGTGCATTTATTTTGTAGACACGTAGATAACTTGACTACTTAAATTTGTAAGGGAATTAATTATTAT
>NW_015588054.1:0-292 GCF_001515605.1 Sinocyclocheilus anshuiensis | reverse complement strand
TGTTTGTTTTGGTGCTTTCAAATATCAACATTGTTTGGCAAAATTGCTTAGTGCACATTTAAATCTGTTTTTTAGACTGTTCAAACTGCAGAATTAAGCTTTGGTGCAAAGATTCACAGAAAGGTTTTTTTGTTCATCCTTTGGATGAATGTTGAGTTGATCTGCAGCACAGATGAGGCGGGTGCAGCGGTCGGTGGAGGAGAAACATCACAAATCCACTGCCAAAACTCATTTTAAAACATGCTTCCTCATGTACAGTGGGTACGGAAAGTATTCAGACCCCCTTCAATTT
>NW_015588053.1:0-292 GCF_001515605.1 Sinocyclocheilus anshuiensis | reverse complement strand
TGCTTCCATCAGAGTCCGTCTCAAAATGCAGGTCACAGTTATCTGTAAAACACAGTGTTTCTGAGGACAGGCTTTCCTTAAGCTTTCATCTTGAATCAAATGACTCCGTATCTGAGTATGCATTGGATCTTGATGAATTTACAGGAATCCAGTCGAACATCCTCAAAATCTATTTGAGCTTCTTTCTCGGGCAGCTCTGAGGAAAAACAAATCAGAGAAAGAAAGTTAGAAATAGTAGTCTGTTACTGATTACAAATTACATGAGAGAATTGTAGTTAGAAACAATCTGGAT
>NW_015588052.1:0-287 GCF_001515605.1 Sinocyclocheilus anshuiensis | reverse complement strand
GCAGGCTCACACACACACACACACACACACACACACACACACTCACTGATGTACTTACAAACAAGCATAATAACATTGAAAGCCAGCAAGACAATCAGTTGTGCTTCTAAAGATAGTGCGGATGGTTATATAAACATAAATGCAATATAACAAATTATGACTGGGGACATATTAATGGTTAGACTGAGGTTTTTTCACGCCTGAGCAGCCTCCACAAAAGGTTACAAAAATTCAAAGCATTTATGATGTTTTATATATATATATATATATATATATATATATATATG
>NW_015588051.1:0-292 GCF_001515605.1 Sinocyclocheilus anshuiensis | reverse complement strand
GATTTGCTGTTATCACAGCCCAGAACACAGCACAGCAGACTGACGTCACGTGAAACCTATGAATAAAAGTGGACTTTTCAAGTACAGTAGAGCTGCAGATTGGGCGGAGTCTGTTGCTATCAGGGAACTACATGAAGCATATTTCATTTATGTACTGAGAAGCATTCTCCTGTAGTCTACTATATTGGTTATTCTGGGCTCTGGACAAAATATACCCCTAAAAATCCAATTGCGGTCAAGCCAGCCACCAAGTCGAAAATCACGGTCAATCTAGCCGCCACTTTATTTCGAG
>NW_015588050.1:0-292 GCF_001515605.1 Sinocyclocheilus anshuiensis | reverse complement strand
AGAATATGTGCTTTATAAGTACTAATAAACAGCCAAAATGTTAATGATAGGTATGCTAATAAGTAACTAGTTAATAGTGAGAATTGGTCCCTATCCTAAAGTGTTAATTAAATTGCATAAAGTATAATACAGTCAAAATATGCCTAGTTATTACATTGTTATTTATCTGTGCAGAACTGCCTCAGCCGAAATTGTCAATAGAGTCTCAATGGAATATGTTTTACCCAACTGAGAGGGTGACTCTGAGGTGTTCAGTTGATGAAGAGTCAAATGATTGGGGCTATGAATGGTT
>NW_015588049.1:0-292 GCF_001515605.1 Sinocyclocheilus anshuiensis | reverse complement strand
AACATATATATATATATATATATATATACACATACATAATTAAAATTTAATTCACCAGAGCAGTATTTACCTGAAACAAAAATATGTTACTGTTTTTTATGTATAAACTATGAGAAGCTAAATTCAGGTGCCAATTAAACTGAACAAATAAATGCATAATAAACACAATTATTAACACTGGAAAACACCTGAATTCATCCATCAGTGGACAAATGATGAAAACAGGCTCATTATCTCTCTCTTCCTATCACCCTCACTCTCCCACGTCCTGTCTTTCTTTGTCTCCGTCACT
>NW_015588048.1:0-289 GCF_001515605.1 Sinocyclocheilus anshuiensis | reverse complement strand
GCTTGCTTCATTCAAGTCAGTGTCTTAGTCTAGTTCATCCAGTGTATGTGTGCGTCGTCAACTTGCAGGACGTAATTTCTGCATGTTGTTCCCATTGTGCACTGTCAACCTGGTCCTAGGCTGTTCCTATTAATGTGCAAAAGACTAATGCAAAGTAACCAGTTCACTTTCATGTGTTTTATATCTCGATGTTTGTGTGTTGGTGGAGGGACATTTGTACATCTGTTTACATCTGCCTCAAGCTATGGTGATAGATAGATAGATAGATAGATAGATAGATAGATAGATA
>NW_015588047.1:0-292 GCF_001515605.1 Sinocyclocheilus anshuiensis | reverse complement strand
TCCACTCCATTCAGAGCACAAGTCATTACGCTCTCTGCGCTTCCTACCTCTGAAGAGGACAGATAGTTATCTCTGCTCTGCTCTGTCAGAGCTCTGAGAATTTACATTGAGCGTTCCACCCCTTTTAGACGGTCGGAACAACTCTTTGTCAGCTTCGGTAACCACACCAAAGGGCATCCGGTCACGAAGCAAAGACTCTCTAGATGCATAGTAGACGCTATCACGCTAGCGTACTCTTCCTTGGGCGTTCAATGTCCCATCGGAGTACGGGCCCATTCTACCAGAGGCATCG
>NW_015588046.1:0-292 GCF_001515605.1 Sinocyclocheilus anshuiensis | reverse complement strand
CTTCTTTGGGCCTTCAATGCCCCATGGGAGTAAGAGCCCACTCAATTAGAGGCGTTGCCTCTTCCTGGGCTTGGTCTAGCGGTGTGTCCTTTGCAGAAATTTGTGCAGCTGCTGGCTGGGCCTCGCCGTTCACATTTGCCAGATTCTATAGTCTGGACATCCCGGCCTAACAGGTGCGGGTCCTTTCTCCATAGCAGGGCACTCTGTCATATGATAAATACTTGGTCCCTCTTGACCCCTTTGGGTACTTAAGGCAAGTTCAAGTATTAGTCGTTCCTCTAGCATAGCACGG
>NW_015588045.1:0-292 GCF_001515605.1 Sinocyclocheilus anshuiensis | reverse complement strand
GCCCGAGGCGATGTCTCCACACACTTTACACAGCAGCACCATCCCACTGAGCTCTGGAAAATCATGGAAGAGTTAGTTATAACCAGTGGACCAATCCTGCCAATTTTAGACAACTGAATCACATACAAGCTTATTCAGCGTGCACTCACTGGTGATGGAGCTCTTGGCAGCGAGGGTCTTGTTAGAAGCGTGTCCGCGTGGCTGAGTGTGTTTCAACAGCAGTCCAGTGGTGGGCAGGTCTGTCAGACGGCTCGGTTTAGAGGGCAGAGGCGGGGAGGATGATGGGGAGCGG
>NW_015588044.1:0-292 GCF_001515605.1 Sinocyclocheilus anshuiensis | reverse complement strand
ATTAAAGCAGATAAAACTCATTTTCCAAAGCTCCAATATCGCGCCAAGATCAGGTTAGGAGGCCAGCCACCGCGAATATTTCATCTTTTATCATGCCGATAATGGGCCAATGACAGAGGCGAGTTATTACAATGAGAGAATTGCTCATTTTCCAGGAAAGGGACGGGCTGTGGGAAGCTGGGGGGTCCGGGGTGCACGTGTATGTGTGTGTGTGTATGCAAGAGTGAGAGTGCGTGCCGACTCACTCAATAAAAGGCAATTCTTCCAAAGAGGAGAGGAAAGAGCGGAGAGG
>NW_015588043.1:0-292 GCF_001515605.1 Sinocyclocheilus anshuiensis | reverse complement strand
GCATATGCTTAGATGGTCGAAAAGGAAACTCTGAGCTAGTTCAGGTGGAGGACTCATCTTCATGGCTTCAGATAGGGCAGGCTGTTGCTCCTCAGCCCATTCGCAAGCTTCCCTCAAACGGGCCTCAACTTGGCCCATGTCTTCAAGGGTCACAATGGAGTCTTGGATCTTCCTCTCTATGAGACTCTCTAGATGGGCCCATCGCTGCTCAAAGTGGCCAATCTGCTCCTTCACCAGCTCTTTATCGTCCAGGTTTAAGTGGTACATTACTTTTTGCTTCTGCTCTTTGAGG
>NW_015588042.1:0-292 GCF_001515605.1 Sinocyclocheilus anshuiensis | reverse complement strand
CTAGTAAAAACTGTTTTATCAGTCATTATCCGTGTATGAACCAGCGCAAACAGATAATGTTACCTCACGAAGATAGCCATCAGTCTCCTTGCTTATGTTGAGCATACCATCTTAATTCTGGTTCAAACACATATGGCTTAATTAAACCAATAATTCCACTTGCCATTGCATCGCGTTTACTACAGTTCAGTACAGTTCAGGAGGCGCTAACTCATGGCTGGCTGCTGTGTGACAGTGGAGGCGGGAATAATTTGCGTATTCATAGATCCGCGTATAGTAAATGAGGCAAGGG
>NW_015588041.1:0-292 GCF_001515605.1 Sinocyclocheilus anshuiensis | reverse complement strand
TAACGTTACCTAAATCCAAGTACAACACTGAGAAAAGTTGTAAAATATTTTGGGTTTTTTTGTGCAATACGGTGGAATAAGTCTAACCTTCTAAATAAAGGAGCCAGTCGCTAATCGGTAAAGTCTTTGCGTCACTGCAGCTGCCGTTAGATTTTTGAAAAAACGCTGTTGAAAAAAGTGGATTGGACTGAGCACCAAAACACACTTGTCAGTCACACAAATCAGCCGTGTGGGGCGCATACACTCGTGATAAGAGCTCAGTGCACAAGACGGACAGTAGCAGAATGACTAA
>NW_015588040.1:0-292 GCF_001515605.1 Sinocyclocheilus anshuiensis | reverse complement strand
TTGTCACTAGTCAAGGCCGATCTTTTAAAGTGGGACAACCTTCTGTAAACTCATTTAACTTCTACCCGACCCATGATGGAAGTGAGCTACTTTTTCTCAGTGGTCGACACAATGGATGGGGAATCACCTCCATTGGGGCTCACTGTAGAGGTCTACACGGGTCCAAAAATTTGTACCCGAACACGAAGAGACCCGTAAATGTGCTACACTTAACCGACCCGGACCCGTCTATTATTTTGAAAGTTGTACCCGGGCCCGTGCAGAACCGAGAAATGTCAAAAATGTACTACCC
>NW_015588039.1:0-292 GCF_001515605.1 Sinocyclocheilus anshuiensis | reverse complement strand
TGCTTCCGATTCACAAACCGAACAACTATTGCAGGCTTCGCTCCGTCAATCCTTCGTTGGAGGGTATGACAGGCCACAACATTATCACTCTGAATGATCATATTCTTACTTTCAAGGAACTTGATTACTTGCTTTTCCAGGGTTAGTAGTTCATCAGGTCGGGCGTCTTCACCGTCTCTGACTCTGGCCACTGTACTGGCATACGTCCGGTGTTTAGTTTCCAGTCCACTTATAATTAAATCCTCCATTCTTGTATATTGCTCCAACTCGTCAATCCTTCTCTCCATTCCTT
>NW_015588038.1:0-292 GCF_001515605.1 Sinocyclocheilus anshuiensis | reverse complement strand
GACACAAGGTAAGGATGCAAACAGGAGGATTTATTGACAAATCGGTGAGCAAGTTGATGACAGCTGAGTATGAGAAGGTAGAGTTCTTGGGTTCTTAGCTCTGGGTATTGAGTTGGTATCCTTAGCAGGTATCCGGGGATGATGAGAACGGGATCGTAAGAGAACAGAATCGATGGAGCGTCTAGGGGTAAGTAAACAAACAGGTCAGACACAGGTAGGCATCACGCTAAGTTCAAGCTGGTGAACAGTAGACCGGACAGGGAGGCAGTGAGAGGTGTGCAGGGATATAGTG
>NW_015588037.1:0-292 GCF_001515605.1 Sinocyclocheilus anshuiensis | reverse complement strand
TGGGTATGCCTTTTTTAGGCGTTTTAGGCTAATTTTACAGGAATGTTAAGGGGTTAAAGGTTTCATTTATGTTAAATAGACAAGTTAGATTTATTTTTGTTATTTTCTCTCCACATTAAATTGGTACACCAACTGAAATCACTAACTAGCCTGAAATCAAAATTTTCAATCAAGATGATTTGAAAGACATTTGTTTGGAAATTTAGAGACAAATCTCGCTGTCATGCATTTTCAAAGAATCTTGCTTTGGTTTCCATAAAAATATGAAGCAGCACAACTGTTTTCAACATTG
>NW_015588036.1:0-292 GCF_001515605.1 Sinocyclocheilus anshuiensis | reverse complement strand
CACACACACACACACACACACACACACAACACTAGAGTTAGCCGTGGTGAAACGCAGCCGTGGACAGGAATGAGGACAGACGTGTTGTGTTACCTCGACAGACCTGCAAGCCAACAAGTGTTCAAACGACTCCAAGTTTCTTTCAAAACTCAAATAACATCAAACCATGACATTTTCTCGTTTAAAATAAGTATTAGTGTGTATTTGAAGTACCTCTCTAGTAGGAGCTGTGCTCACAGTCACGTTCCCAGGTGCTGTTCTCGTCTCCTCACTCGGCATCTCCCCAGCGCTT
>NW_015588035.1:0-292 GCF_001515605.1 Sinocyclocheilus anshuiensis | reverse complement strand
TCAACTTGTGGAAAATGGGCATCCTATGACCCCTTTAAAATAAAGTGTAAACCAAGTCTTTCAAGTTGTTTCCTACATTGTTGTAACATGTACTTAATATGTATGTTTTTTTCAAATGACATCCAGATATCATAATTTTATTCCATGTTTATATAAAATGTGTTAACTTTTGGCAGCTTAGGCAAATAGAGAGTCAAGCTCTAGTTACATACTGCATATTTTGGTAAATATTGTTGGTTATCTGGTTATTCTGTGCACAGAAATTAGCATAGTGTACATACTGCAGAAATTG
>NW_015588034.1:0-292 GCF_001515605.1 Sinocyclocheilus anshuiensis | reverse complement strand
TTTGCTCGAGAAATTAGCATTTTGAGAAATATTAGACTATACACTCGTTATATTTTACTTTACCTGTTAGTGATGTCTTAACCATTTAATGTATATTTAAATAAACCTTTTATGAAACAAGTTATGACAGCCACTGTGTAAATGATTATACTTAAACAACAAATAGAAATTGTATAATTTAGAAATTATGTGCAATTTACATGTTTGCGTACACATTTTTAATTTGAGTGTCGATTATTATAGTTAAAAATAAATAGTAATTGAATTTAAATTTGGGCTCTGTTGTTAATTG
>NW_015588033.1:0-292 GCF_001515605.1 Sinocyclocheilus anshuiensis | reverse complement strand
GTCAATTTTGTCAAACTCTGGATTTACAAATCCTTGGGAACTTTTGGAATAGCGCAAGTACACAATTGCATGAAATACTGTATATAACACTGTGCAAGTGGTTTTTGGATATTTTATTATAAAAATCTGACATATTGTGCCTTTAATGATCGTGTTATTTTACATATGCATCTGCATATGCATCAAGTCAGTGATATGAAATAAAAAGCAATTCTTGCAGCAGTTTTTCTCCTTTTAAGTTCCACCAGGTAGTTCTATGCATCTGAGTTTGTGCACTGCTCACTTTTCCCCT
>NW_015588032.1:0-292 GCF_001515605.1 Sinocyclocheilus anshuiensis | reverse complement strand
TCACTTTTTCCAAATTTTGTTATGTTACAGCCTTATTCCAAAATGGAATGGAAAGTTTGTTTGAAATCTTTGCAAATTTATAAAAAAAAAATAAAAAAAAAAGAGAAATAAGACCATGAGAAATAAAATGATGAAACAAAGATTAAACTCTTTGGCCTGAATGGCAAGCGTCATGTCTGGAGGACACCAGGCAGCGCTCATCACCTGGCCAATACCATCCCTACAGTGAAAGGGGATGTTTTTCAGCGGCAGGAACTGGGAGACTAGTCAGGATTGAGGGAAAGATGAATGC
>NW_015588031.1:0-292 GCF_001515605.1 Sinocyclocheilus anshuiensis | reverse complement strand
TTAGCTTTTTTAGTTTACTTTTTTTTTTTATATATATTTCTTTATGCTACAATCTTACATACACTTGTCCCAAAGCCTTCTTGCCGCAGTTGGTCTACGTTTATGTTCTTTTTGAATTTTCTGTACTCGCCAATGAATAATGGTGATCTGTGACGACTGAAATACACAACAGCGGCGCTACACGCTGTATAACCACCACTTCTGCATTTGTCCATGTGTGCTCACTGCAAAAAATGCTTTTCTTACCTTGAGTTTTTGTCTTGTTTCTAGTCCAAATATCTAAAAATTCTTA
>NW_015588030.1:0-292 GCF_001515605.1 Sinocyclocheilus anshuiensis | reverse complement strand
AAATCTTATTTGCAATGCAGAAAGAGGCTTTTCAGTGTATTACAAGTTCCAGACACAACAAGTTATGTTAGAGCTTCAATACACAGCCTGCTTTGTTTAGGGCTTCTATGTGCACTAAAGCTGTGTTAGTGCTTCTGAGAACATGAACAGAAAGCGAGCCCACATATGCTGAAAAGCTTGCAGTGAGAGTAAGTTTGCTATGCAATTTGTAAGGGAAACAGGTCAAGTTTAGCTCAAAGGGAATCACTTAAGATTTTAACGGGAATTTGGACAGAATCACTGTTTTACGGCT
>NW_015588029.1:0-292 GCF_001515605.1 Sinocyclocheilus anshuiensis | reverse complement strand
CCAGGTTTAGGCATATGGCCTATTTGGATGTCAATATTAGTTTCTAATAGATAATTATGCAAGATGCAAGAAGGATGCTCAAACTTTATTTTAGGAAAAAGAAGAGCTACTAGCCTAAATTGCTTGTGTTTTAAGTGTTGTGTAGATAAGTATTTACTGCATTATGCAAAAATTGCAACAATCCCAATTAAGTAGCTCAAATCAAAGCATGCATGACTTAAGTCAAATTAAGAAGTGCATAACAAAATAATGGGCCACATACCAAATTACAATAACACAAAAAAAGTGAACT
>NW_015588028.1:0-292 GCF_001515605.1 Sinocyclocheilus anshuiensis | reverse complement strand
CAAAGGTTGTAGTACATTTGTAGTTACAAGACTGACTTACTACAGTGAAATTTTGCCAATATCTCCCTTACTGTATGTGCAGTACATAATTATTCTTAAAAAACAAATACTGTACTTCACCAAAAGGGTTTTTTTCATGTTCCAAAGGCTGTAGTACGTTTGTAGTTACGAGGCTGATTTACTACAGGTGAAATTTTGCCAATATCTACCTTACTGTATGTACAGTACATAGATATTCTTAGAAAATAATTACTGTAATTCACCAAAAGTGTTTTTTCATGTTCCAAAGGCT
>NW_015588027.1:0-292 GCF_001515605.1 Sinocyclocheilus anshuiensis | reverse complement strand
TACATTTTTACAATTTATTATGTATTATTTATTATTATCATCAAAGACAGGAATATATTTCACCTTAAATTATTATTATTTCAAATAGAAATTATTATTAAATTAGAAAAAAGTTATTTTAAATTGTAATAACACTTCACAATAGTACTGTTTTTACTGTATTTTGATCAAATAAATGTAGTTTTGGTAAGCAGAAGAACCCCAAACTTTTGAGTGGTCATGTAAAACATCTGAATTTTTTTCAGATTCCGCATCTGGCTTCGCTACCGTTCGGACGTTCTTGCTTACTGCT
>NW_015588025.1:0-292 GCF_001515605.1 Sinocyclocheilus anshuiensis | reverse complement strand
GTTCTTGTTAAACCCGCAGACATGAAAAACAACCCGTGGAAACAGTGTTAGAGTAGCCCAATTCCGTGGGAAAACCGCAGACTTGGCAACACTGCTGTAGTATAGCAAACCGTGGCACCGTAGGGTCCAAACGGCTCTATTAAGCTGACCTTGATAGAAATTGGATTTTGTTAGAAAATAGCGTTTGACATTTATTTTTTTCATTATGTCTAAAGGCTTCGCGGTCCGGATGGACGCATCTCACGGTCCGGATTCGGACCGGAGTCCACCAGTTGGTGACCCCTGTTTGTTG
>NW_015588024.1:0-292 GCF_001515605.1 Sinocyclocheilus anshuiensis | reverse complement strand
ACATGCTGGGTTGTTTTATTTAACTCAACTATTCTTTCAAAATTACTATATTGCTGGCTTAAAATGGGCTGGAAAGTGGAAATCACACATAATTACTAGAAGTAATAGTAATAATCAAAAGGTGAACATTTATTAATAAGCAAAATGTAAGACAAATTTAATTTATTTGAATAATTAATTCTGGATCATTTATAATTCTCAGCATAGTATACAATATTACATTTAAACTCATGTAACAAGCATAGAAATAAAAAATGTAACATTTAAGAGTAACATTTTAATTCAACACTCT
>NW_015588023.1:0-292 GCF_001515605.1 Sinocyclocheilus anshuiensis | reverse complement strand
TACAAAAACACCATCATCATATCACAAATTAAAAGTGTTTCTGATGATTTTTCTCATTCTGACTTTTACAGGTGCATAGCAATTGTTTGAAGCTCATCAACAAATTCTAGACATTAATTTTAACAAAATTAAAAAACAAAAACAAACTTCAAGGCAAGCCTAATAAATTTAAGTAAATGCATAATAAAATCAACAAATATAATTTTCACCAAAATAAATAAAACAAACTAATAAAAATAAAGAAACGAATAAATATTCAACATTCACATTTTGCTGTACATAAAATTTTGCT
>NW_015588022.1:0-284 GCF_001515605.1 Sinocyclocheilus anshuiensis | reverse complement strand
GTGTGTGTGTGTGTGTGTGTGTATGTGCGCGTGTGCGTTTGTGTGTATGTGTGCGTGTGTGTGCCTGTGTGTGTGTATGTGCGCGTGTGCGTTTGTGTGTGTGCGCATGTATGTGTGCGTGTGTGTGCCTGTGTGTGCCTATGTGCGCGTGTGCGTTTGTGCGCATGTGTGTGTGTGTGTGCGCGTGTGTGTGCGCGTGTGTGTGTGTGAGCGTGTGTGTGCGCGTTTGTGTGCGCGTTTGTGTGTACGTGTGTGTGTGTGTGTGTGTGTGTGTGTGTGTGTGT
>NW_015588021.1:0-292 GCF_001515605.1 Sinocyclocheilus anshuiensis | reverse complement strand
TTATAGCCTACAATGAATTATAGGCCTATAGCCTAAATAAAATTAGTCAGTCAAACTTAAGAGCACCATTATTTTAAGATCCGATTTGCAAATACAACCTGTTAAACACGAAATACGTTTCTTCTCATTGCTTTCACTATGTTCAGGCCACAAGAGAAACATTAAGGAAATATATTTAAATAGTTATGTACTTCATATTAAGTCGGAGATTCATCTCTTGTCTCTGAGAGTCTCTGAATATTCGCCATTAATGCTTGTGTCGTCAGATGCCGAAAGCGCCGTTAGTTTTTAA
>NW_015588020.1:0-292 GCF_001515605.1 Sinocyclocheilus anshuiensis | reverse complement strand
CTGTACACAACGTAGTTTTGCAGGCACTGGATTTCTCATTTGGAACTCTCATTTTCTGTCTTTGTTTATCTTGAATATCTTCAAGTGAGAAAACATACGCAGGCTACTCTCAAACATACTGTACAACTGAATATCTCAAGCCACTTCTGGGCATCTTAATCATAAAGTAATCTTTCACTTGCGCTCGACTACCTCCTTACACATAATTTGTTTTGAATAGACGCCAGATACATGGATCTGCTACAGTGACAATGCATTACGTGTTTTTAAAATGTAAAGCACGAATCTTTCC
>NW_015588019.1:0-292 GCF_001515605.1 Sinocyclocheilus anshuiensis | reverse complement strand
GAGAATGCTTAACAAATACATTATTTATTAACCATTCTCTATTAGACAAGAGAAACAGTGGAAAAAATGGGTACATTACAATTTTTCAATATATTTTTTGAAATGTCACATTGTCAATGAAACAACCTAACTTCTGTAGTTTATTTTTGTGAAGTTCAAAATGAAATGAAAATTTTTGTAGTGTAATTTATTTGTAAATGAGCTTGAGTACTTTCTGTACATTTTGTATTTTTGTTTTGCATATTAGCATGTGTAAATAAAAGAGAAGTAATTATGTACATTGTTAATTTTT
>NW_015588018.1:0-292 GCF_001515605.1 Sinocyclocheilus anshuiensis | reverse complement strand
ACCCTCTCTGCTGCTACACTTGTACCAGGGATACAGAGGGTACAGTTTGCCAAGTTTGATAGTAATGGGAAATCAGACTGGTGCTATTTCCACCAGATGAGTGGATCTCCTGTAAGAGGTAATACCTCTGTATCTCTGTATTTCCTGACTTCATCCTCTGCCTGATTGTATGATGACACAGGTGGATGTTTTGTTTTGGGAGGGGAAAATGCATCTCCAAATAAGTCCTCAAGAGCACATGCGTCCACTTTCTCTTGCAGGGTGGGGACAGATCTGTCTCAGCATGCTTTCT
>NW_015588017.1:0-292 GCF_001515605.1 Sinocyclocheilus anshuiensis | reverse complement strand
GATAGATTAGACTGCTGTCCGAGAGTCACAAGGCAAATGCGATGAAAGCAGTGGCAAAGTCTTGCAGGACTGACAGTCCCTGAGTCGCCATAGTTATGCCTGAAGCCAGTGACTCATGTTCACAGAGGAAGAGTCCAAAATAGACAACCGATGCTAACGGTTCAAATGACTGAACAATAAGAACACTCATCCTGCCGCCTGGCACTCACAACCTGATTTCCACATATTAATGTACCAAGGTAAATGCATTGGGAAAACATGGTAATGTCATGGTAATGTTGTGTACCATTGG
>NW_015588016.1:0-292 GCF_001515605.1 Sinocyclocheilus anshuiensis | reverse complement strand
ACAGGCGGGGATACTTACCACTATACTAACGAGGAGTGAGTGCAGGTACATTGTCGCCCTCATTAGCTGCTACACTCGACTTACTGCGTTCAGATTGAGAGTGTCTTTTGATATTAAAAACAAGAGGAAAAACAGGTTTTGTAGCATTGCAGTAACAACAAAACGCTGTTTTAACTCAAATCTTACCTCCATGTTGTATTGCGGCGCTTATATCATGGTCTCCCGATGAATCTCTAATGTTGTACCACTCAATTGCACGCAGGATCTAAAATCAACACCCAAGCAGAGCAAT
>NW_015588015.1:0-292 GCF_001515605.1 Sinocyclocheilus anshuiensis | reverse complement strand
GAATGATTTCTGAAGGATCGTGTGACACTGAAGACTGAAAATTCAGCTTTGCATCACAGGAATAATTGCATTTTTAAAAATATTGAAATAGAACGGTGCTATTTTAAATTGTAATAATATTTCCAAATTTTACTGTTTTTACTGTATTTTAAGATAAATCAGATAAATGTAGGTGAGCATGAGACTATATAAAAATGTACCTCAAAAGCTTGTAGAGTTTCACATTGATGTACACAATGCTCTTCATCCCAAATCTTGACCTTCTATGGACAGAAGTGCATTAGGGTCATTC
>NW_015588014.1:0-292 GCF_001515605.1 Sinocyclocheilus anshuiensis | reverse complement strand
TTGTGAGATATAGTTATAATTACACAATATAAAGTCAGAATCATACGGTATAAAGCTAAAATTGGCAGACAGAAACTATTGTATGCATGTAATGGATTTCCATAATGTTGTACTTGGTTTCTTGAAAAACTAAACACATCACTAATTATTATAATGATGTTAATGCTGTCATTTATCAAAGCGAGCCAAGTTGCTGAATATTGAATACCCAGTGATGTGTAAATGTAAACAGTCTTTATTTCAAATAATTTCCTATATAATGCAAATTCATGACTATGAATGTTAATTCGAG
>NW_015588013.1:0-292 GCF_001515605.1 Sinocyclocheilus anshuiensis | reverse complement strand
TATAAACACTTTTACTACTTTTGATTTAACTTATTTCAGTTAAAATAAGTTGTTTTGAAAAAATAAAATAAAAAATGCCATTCTAGTACCTAGTAGCAGATCCATCACGTATTTTAATATTTCGGTAAACTAAATAAGCCACGAGAGCACAATCCACATCATTTATTCACCTGTGATCACGCAGCACCGCCGTTTTCGGTAGGTTGTCATGCAGTGCAAATGCAAGTCAGTGTTTTTCTCTTACAGCATCATAAAAAGTGGAAGCACGTGAAGCCTTGAAGCAGAAAACTCG
>NW_015588012.1:0-292 GCF_001515605.1 Sinocyclocheilus anshuiensis | reverse complement strand
GCACAACAATACTATTCTGCTTAGGGCACCCATTTGGCCAGCAGCCGCCCTGCTTTTGCCCTGTCCAAATACCCACACATGGGGTGCTTCTCAATTCTTATTTGAGCATCCTCGTTTCCTTTCCTCGCGTCTTCGCTCCACCCCTTCAGGATGCGAGGGAAGGGCGCGAGGATGAAGGAATTGAATCAAGTGAAATGATATATCCTCGCTCCCTTTAGGGTCAGTTCAAAGTGTCATCAGCTGCGCGAAAGGGATCTGCCCTTATGTTGTTAAAGTTTGTTATTTAAGACAT
>NW_015588011.1:0-292 GCF_001515605.1 Sinocyclocheilus anshuiensis | reverse complement strand
TTTTCAGAATTGTGATTTGTTTTGCACTTCTCGGTCACCGTACTTCTCTGATGCGATACGCTGATAAACAAAGCTAATTATCCTTTTACCAGAAAAAGGTTGTCACAAAAAAATTCATAAAAAATGTAACATACGTTATAGAAAAAAATATATAAAAATGAACATAAAATATATATATAACAATTTATATTTTTAGATAAGAATAGCAAGTATACTTCCTTTCAACAAATTATTCTTTTACCAGGAAATGTTTGTCACTTATATTTTTTTATATTTAAAAATGTATATATAT
>NW_015588010.1:0-292 GCF_001515605.1 Sinocyclocheilus anshuiensis | reverse complement strand
ATTACACATTGGCAGGAATAGTGTAATTGCAATATATCACAATTAACAAAATTCTTGTTTCTCATGATAGAACTATTCATTACTGGGTGCAAGGATGTCTGTGTGTATGCCAGTTTTTGTGTGTGGTGAAGGAAAAAAAAAACACTCATAAACACTATTAAGCAATGACTACAATCTACCTTCTTCAAATAAAATATGCATATAATTACCAATAGAGTAGGGTGACCATACCTGCCATTTTCCCAGGACCTCGAGAGCATTTTGAAAGCATAAGGAACCGTCTGTATGGTAT
>NW_015588009.1:0-292 GCF_001515605.1 Sinocyclocheilus anshuiensis | reverse complement strand
CAGAGGATTTCAGATCAGTTGGTTCGATTGTACATTATACCAGGAGTTCCTAAAGACACCAAGTTCAACCCCAAGACCAGAAAAGAGATAAGGGTATGTATACATTTTAATGCTCTATAGAAGCACATGTGTTTGATTGTCTAAAGCTCTGATTGTGTTTCTCTGCTCTTTTGGTTCCTGATAGAACATTGAATGGTTCTCAGTGGATAAACTGCCTTGCCACAGGAACGATATGACCCCGAAATCCAAGCTTGGACTGGCTCCTAACAAGTTTTTTATGGCTATTCCATTT